>NC_137324.1:8899900-9057129 GCF_965287045.1 Carcharhinus amblyrhynchos | reverse complement strand
AACCTGCAAGTCTTTGCACCGTGGGAGGAACTGGAGCACCTGGAGTAAACCCACACCGATACGGGGAGAATGTGCAGACTCCACACGGACAGTGACCCAAGTCAGGAATTGAACCTTGGTGCTATGAGGCAGCAGCGCTAACCACTGTGCCACCAGCAGGGTTGTAAGGAAATAGAGGCATTTGAGAAGGTTCACACAAGTTTTACTGGCGTAAAACCAGAAATGTGTAGGTACATTTTTATAAATTTATTTATGAGGTGTGGGCATCGCTAGGTGGACCACTTACTGCCTATCTCCAGTTGCTCTCCATTTCAGAGTCAATCACATTGCTGTGCCTCTGGAGTCACATGTAGGCCAGGCCAGGTAAGGATGGCAGATTTCCTTCCCTAAAGGGCATTAAAGGTGGGTTTTTCCAACAATCGACAATAGTTTCACCGTCACCAGTCGATTATTAATTCCAGATTTGTTTTATTGAATTCAAATTCCACCATCTGCCATGGCAGGATTCGAACCTGGGTCCTCTGAACATTAGCTGATTAATAGTCTACCGATAATACCATCAGGCCATCGCTTCACCTTTGTATCTAATTATCTGTTGTCCATCCCTAATTACCCTTGATGTGAGTGGTTTGCTCGGCCATGTCAAAGGGCAATTAAGAGATGACCACATTGCTGTGGGTCTGGAGTCACGTGTAGGCCAGACCAGGTAAGGATGGCAGATTTCCTTCCCTAGAAGATAGAACATTACAGCGCAGTACAGGCCCTTCGGCCCTCGATGTTGCGCCGACCTGTGAAACCAATCTAAACCTATCTAACCTACACTATTCCAGTGTCATCCATATGTTTATCCAATGACCATTTAAATGCCCTTAATGTTGGCGAATCCACTACAGTTTCAGGCAGGGCATTCCACACCCTTACTACTCTCTGAGTAAAGAGCCTACCTCTGATATCTGTCCTATATCTATCACCCCTCAATTTAAAGCTATGTGCCCTCGTGCGAACCATCTCCATCCGAGGAAAAAGGTTCACACTATCCACTCGAGAGGACATTAGTGAGTCAGATGTTGTTATAGCGATTGATGATAGTTGTCATGGTCTTAATTACTGAGACAAAGTCTTGAATTCTCTGGCCGTTCACACCAGTGGGATTTGCCGATCCTGACAGTGGCACATTCCCTGCCGAGGGTTTCCCGGCAGCGTAGGGTGGCTCAAGAACACAGAAAATCACAGCTCAGGAACAGGCCCTTCGGCCCTCCAAGCCTGCACCGACCATGCTGCCCGACTGAACTAAAACCCCCCTACCCTTCCAAGGACCATATTCCTCCATTCCTAACCTATTCACGTGTTTGTCAAGACGCCCCTTAAAACTGACTATCGTATCTGCTCCCACTACCTCCCCCAGCAGCGAGTTCCAGGCACCCACCACCCTCTGTGTGAAAACCTTGCCTCGTACATCTCCTTTAAACCTTGCCCCTCGCACCTTAAACTTATGCCCCCTGGTAATTGACTCTTCCAGCCAGGGAAAAAGCTGCTGACTGTCCACTCTGTCCATGTCTCTCATAATGGTGTAGACTTCTATCAGGTCGCCACCCCCACCCCCCTCAACCATCGTCACTCCAGCGAGAACAAGTCAAACGGGAATTCCCATTGACAACGGTGCATCCAGAGGATCCCACCAACAGCAAACGGCATATCACCTCGGGGAAAAACACTGAGGGGAGGCCAGGGAATCTCCTCCCAGCTTTCAATTCCAAATTGTTATTAACTGAATTCCAATTCCACCCAGCTGCCGCAGTGGGATTTGAATTCATTTCCTGAGATCACTAGACTGGGCCTCTGGATGACTGGTCTAATAATGTTATCACTGTGTCTCTCCACCCCTTCTCCCTATCTGATCATGGCTGTCACTCAGTGCCAGACCACGGGGAGAAATCGTCTTACCAAACCAAAGCCAGCGTCACCATATTACTTAAAGTTTGATGAGACTTTGTGATAATCAGTGGTTATTCTCTCTGGTCCCACCAGCGGACAAGCAACCAGAGGGCAGCATGAGTCATCTCGCATTAAGATAAGATTAGCACAGTGGTTAGCACGGCTGCCTCACAGCGCCAGTGACCTGGGTTCGATTCCCGGCTCGGGTCACTGTCTGTGTGGAGTTTGCATGTTCTCTCCGTATCTGCGTGGGTATCCTCTGGGTGCTCCAGTTTCCTCCCACAGTCTGAAAGAAATGCCAGTTAGGTTGACTGGCTGTGCTAATTTGCCACTTAGTGTCAAGGGGATTAGCTCGGTGAATATGTGGGGTTATGGGGATAGGGCCTGGGTGGGACTGTGGTTGGTAGTAGTGGTTTGAATGGCCTCCTTCTGCACAGTAGGGATCTTATGATTCTATGAGCTGCTTTGACAGTTGAGGGAAGAACTTGAACCCTATAAAATGTCTAGGAAGCCCCAGAATCTGTTGCGCTAGCTCACACTAAGTCAGAGAATATGCTATGACACAGTAGAACAAAGGCCATTCAGCCCATTGTGCCGGTGCTGACTCTTTCAAGAGCCATCAGATAAGTCCCAAACCTCTCTTGCTCTTTCCCCATTTTCCTGAAAATTTCTCATTTCTGAATATATATTCAATTCACTTTTGAAAGTTTCTATCAAAATCTGCTTCCGTTGACTTTCAGGAAAAGAATAACAGATCACGGCAATTATCATGTAGGAATATTCTCCCCATCTCACACCTGGTAACTTTACCAATGAATTTAAACGTGTCTACCTTGGTTACCAACATTCCTGCTCTGGCTAACAATTTCCTCAGAAATATCAGATAAAGAAACAATCACCTCTGGTTTGCCACATATTGCGAAAGCGGCTCCTGCCCTGTCCAAGGTTCATGCTGGGAGATATAGGAGGGATGTCCGAGGTAGGTTCTTTACTCAGAGAGTGTTTGGGGTGTGGAATAGACTGCCTGCTGTGATAGTGGAGTCGGACACTGTAGGAAGTTTCAAGCAGTTATTGGATGGGCACATGGAGCATACCAGAATGATAGGGAGTGGGATAGCCTGATCTTGGGTTCGGACAAAGCTCGGCACAACATTGAGGGCCGAAGGGCCTGTACTGTGCTGTAATGTTCTATGTTCTAGACCACAAGAAACTGCAAAGAGCTGTGAATGAAGCCCAGTCCATCACTCAAGCCAACCTCCCGTCTACAGACTCTGTCTGAACTTCCCACTACCTCGGGAAAACAGACAGCATAACCAAGGACCCGACGCACCCCTTGGGTCCCTGTCGGCATGGAATCCGCGCTGTCTCCTCCTCTTCCACCTTCTTCTGTTGGGAAAAAGCAATTAGGGATGGCCTTGATGACATGGTGGTTAGCACTGCTGCCTCACAGCATCAGGGACCCGGGTTCAATTCCATCCTTGGGTTACTGTCTGCACGGAGTGTGCACGTTCTCCGCCCTCTTCCACCGTGAAAAAGATACAAAACTCTGAGATCACGTACCACTGACTCAAGAACAGCTTCCTCCCTGCTGCCATCAGACTTCTGAATGGCCGTACCTGCACTAAGTTGATCTTTCTCTACACCCTCGCTGTGACTGTAACACTACATTCTGCACCCATCTCCTTTCCTTCTCCTCTGTGTACTCTATGAGCAGCATGCTTTGTCTGTACAGTGCACAAGAAACAATATTTTTCACTGTGGTATTAATGCATGTGACAATAATAAAATCAAAAAATCCCAGTTTCTTCATTCTCTCCTCATTACTGGCTCTCATCTGCAGCATTCCAGGAAATTTCCCCTGTATCCTGCCCAAAGCATTGAACACTCCTAAAGACCTTTTCAAAGAGCTATTAGGGACAGCCTCAGTGGCACAATGGTCAGCACTGCAGTCTCACAGTGCCAGGGACCTGGGTTCAATTCCAGCCTCAGGTCACTGTTTTAAAGTTTATTTATTTATTAGTCACAAATAAGGTTTACATTAACACTGCAATGAAGTTACTGTGAAATTCCCCTGTCTGCATGTTCTCCCCGTGTCGGCATGGATTTCCTCTGGGTGCTCCGGCTTCTTCCCACAGTCCAAAAATGTGCAGGTTAGGTGGGTTGGCAATGCTAAATTGCCCCTCAGAGGGACGAGCAGGGCAAATGTGTGGGGTTATGGGTATAGGGCCTGGGTGGGGTTGTGATTGGTGCAGGCTGGATGGGCCAAATGGCCTCCTTCAGCACTGTGGGGATTCTATGATTCAAAGACAAAAGTGATCCGAAAATTTCAGAGCACAGGCCATTCGGCCCCACTGTGCCCATGTTGTAGTTATCCAAATCCTCCCACATTCCGCGGTCAAAACAGATCATTACCCAGGCCAGTTAATCAATCTGCCGTGCTGGTTTCTTAAAAGGGCAGCACAGTGACCCAGTGGTTAGCACTGCTGCCTCACAGAGCCAGGGACTTGGTTCGATTCCTGGCTTGGGACACTGTCTGCACATTCTCCCCATGTCTGTGAGGGTTTCCTCCGGGTGCTCTGGTTTCCTCCCACGTGCTGGTTAGGTGCACTGGCCGTGCTAAATTCACCCTCAGTGTACCCGTACAGGTGCCGGAGGGAAGCGGCTCTGGGATTTTCACCGTAACTTAACTGCAGTGTTAATGTAAGCCTACTTGTGACACTAAAAAATAAACTTTAAAATGAAAAGGATACCCGTCTACGCAACCCCCACGCCCCTTTAAACTAAAGTGCTTGTCAGATGGGATCCTCATTTAGAATCATAGAATCCCTGCAGTGCAGGAGGCGGCCATTCGGCCCATCGAGGCTCTGCACCGAAAACAATCCAATCTTGGGCCTATCCCCGTAACCCCACATATTTATCCTGCTAATCCCTCCGACCTACTCATCCTGGGACATTAAGGGTCAATTTAGCATGGCCAAAGCAGCTAACCCGCACACCTTTTAGAATGTGGGAAGAAACCGGGGCATCCGGAGGAAACAGCACGGTAGCACAGTGGTTAGCACTGCCGCTTCACAGCTCCAGGGTCCTGGGTTCGATTCCCGGCTCGGGTCACTGCCTGTGTGGAGCTTGCACATTCTCCTCATGTCTGCGTGGGTTTCCTCTGGGCGCTCCGGTTTCCTCCCACAGTCCAAAAATGTGCAGGTTAGGTTGATTGGCCGTGCTAAGAAATTGCCCCTTAGTGTCCGTAGAACCCCCACAGTGCAGAAAGAGGCCCTTCAAGTCTGCACCGAACACAATCCCACCCAAAACCTACCCCCCATATATTACACCCACTAATCCATCTAACCTACGCATCCCTGGACACTAAGGGACAATTTCTTAGCACGGCCAATCAACCTAACCTGCACATCTTTGGACTGTGGGAGGAAACCGGAGCACCCGGAGGAAACCCACGCAGACACGAGGAGAACGTGCAAACTCCAACACAGACAGTGACCCGAGCCGGGAATCGAACCCAGGACCCTGGAGCTGCGAAGCCAGCAGTGCCGACCACTGTGCTACCGCGCCATCGGGATCAGCGGGTATAATATGGAGGGATAGGGCCTGGGTGGGATTGTGTTCGGCGCAGACTCGACGGGCCGAAGGGCCTCTTCCTGCACTGTAGGGTTTCTGTGAAACCCCAGGCGGAGAACGTGCAAACTCCGCACAGGCGGTGCCCAACCCGGGGATCGGACCCGGGTCCCCGGCGCCGTGAGGCAACGGCGCTAACCGCTCCAAACACCCGCACGGCAACAGCGCTGCCCTGGCTACAACGCCGGGGGTGGGGGGCGGGGAGGAACCCTCCCTCCGTGTCGGGTCGGCTGTTTGCCAACTCTGGGTGGGTGAGTGACGTTCACTGGAGATTTTTAACCACACGACAACGCCCTCCCCCCCCTACTCCCCCCACTCCCCCCCACCTCGAGCCCCTCACGATCAGGCCAACTCCCATCTGTAAGATTTTTGTTTTTTAATCACCGACGTTCAGAAAGGGAACACCGAGAAAGAGAAAATCTCTGTCGGGTGGGGGGGGAGGGGGGGGGGCGCGGTGCGGAGATCTTTCCCCTCGGGTTTTTTTTCTCCGTGAGACACGGGATTCCCCGGGATCCCGGGAGCGCCGGTCACCGTTCCTGCTGCCGGGGCCGGAGGGCCCCGCTATCCCTGAATTAGAGGCGAGGAATTCTCTCTTGTCCGAAGACAGCGTGGGGACGGCGCTCGCTGCTTTTCAAATCGCTTGTCGACTAATGTGTCAAAGCAGCTGTCAGCTCTGTGCAGCATTGAGGGGGAGGGAGGGAGGGTGGGGGGAGAGGGGGAGAGAGAGAGAGAGAGAGAGGGGAAGGGGCTGCAGGCACTCCAGAGAGAGGGGCGGGGAGTGGCGGGTGTGGGTGTGGGTGTGGGGGGGGTGGGTGTGGGTGCGGGGGGTGGGGGGGGGGGGGTGGGGAGTCGAAATCTATCACTGACCTTCCACAATCCCACAGATAAAAGGCAACATCTTCTCCTTTTTGGGCTCCTGGCACCTCAGCTTCCCAACAAGCAATGGTCTCTGTTTATAGGAAAGGGAAGTGGAGGGGGAGAGAGAGAGCGAGGGAGGGAGGGAGGGAGGGAGGGAGGGAGGAAAGATAGAGGGAAAGGAGGGAGAGAGAAAAGGAGAGAGAGAATGAGAGAGAGAGTTGGGGGGGGGATGGATGGATGGATGGAGGGAAGAGAAGAGATAGAGAGGAGAGGAGGGAGGAGGGGAGGGAGGAGGAAGGGGGGAAGGGGGGATGGGAGGGGAGGGAGGGGGGGAGAGAGAGGGAGCGGGAGGGAGGGATGGGAGGGGAGGAGGAAGGGAAGGGAGGCAGGGGGAGGGAGGGAGTGAGGGACAGAGAGGGAGGGAGGGAGGGGGGAGATGGAGTGGGGGGGAGGGAGGGGTGAGAGGGGAGAGATTTAATGGAGGGGAAGGGAGGGAGGGAGAGGGAGGGAATGGATGGGGAGAAGGTGGGAGGGGAAGGGAGAGGCAGGGAGGGAGGGAGAGTGAGAAAGAGAGAACGAGGAAGGAAGTGAGAGGAAGGGAGAGAGAGAGAGAGAGAGAGAGGCGGGGAGGGAGGGAGGGAAGGAAGAGGAAGGGGAGATACGGAGGGAAGGAGGGAAAAGAAAAGGGGAATGGGAGAGAGTTAAAGGTAAGGAGGGGGGGGGGAAGGGAAGGAAATCGGAGGGAAAAGCAGAGGGATGGAGGGAGAGAGCTGCTGGCGGAGTTTCCAGGGTTTTCTGGAGAGGCTGTGTGTGTGTCTGTGAAACCAGCAGCAGTGCTGTAACCCTTTACTCTCCAGTCTCACTGTCTGCTCTGCTCCAGCACTGTAACTCACAGAGCTCCTGTTAAAACTCAGCACAATTCATCTTCACTTCACATTCCAGCTCCTGCTGTCCGCAGTCCACAATGATCAATAATGTGGAGGAGTGTTGTATCTCTAATTTACTGCAAAAATCTCTGTATAAAACTAATCTATTCCACCCCCACAGCCCCCCCACCCCCCACCTAAGGTGTTGAACATGGAGGGGTGGAAATAAAGGCAGATTCAGGCACAGCAACCATGTCCTGACTCTCTAAGGCACTCAGTTGGCATAGTTGGCACTGCCGCCTCACAGCGCCAGGGACCTGGGTTCAATTCCCACAATTCTGTGTGGATGTTGCACCTTCTCCCCATGTCCGTGTGGGTTTCCTCCCGCAGTCCGAAAGACGTGCTGGTGAGATACATTGGCCGTGCTACATTCTCCCTCCCTGAACAGGCACCGGAGTGTGGCAAATAGGGGATTTTCACAGTAACTTCATTGCAGTGTTAATGTAAACCTACTTGTGACACTAATAAACAAGCTTTAAAAGTTTTGGGTTCAAACGCCATGTCACAAGATGGAGATTTGCGAGAGGGTCGAGTTTTATCAGTTCTTACAGAATTGTTTTGGGGAAAGTATTTTCACAGACAGGAATGTTGGTAACTGCGAGAGGGGATGTACATTTGAGAAAATTAATCCAGGTTGACTCTCCCAGTGCCTTACTGAGGGAGTGCCGCACTGTCAACGATGCAATCTTTTCGATGAAGCGTTAAACCAAGGTTCTGTTTGCCCACTCAGTTATATCATAGGATCATAGATCATAGAATCCAACAGTGCAGAAAGAGGCCCTTCAGCCCATCGAGTCTGCACCGAACACAATCCCACCCAGGCCCTACCCCCA
Source organism: Carcharhinus amblyrhynchos (assembly GCF_965287045.1). Classification (NCBI taxonomy): domain Eukaryota; kingdom Metazoa; phylum Chordata; class Chondrichthyes; order Carcharhiniformes; family Carcharhinidae; genus Carcharhinus; species Carcharhinus amblyrhynchos. The sequence continues at coordinate 9,048,947 of NC_137324.1, read as the reverse complement.
TATCCCTACATATTATACCCACTAATCCCTCTAACCTACACATCCCTAGACACGAAGGGGCAGCTTCCTAGCATGGTCAATCAACCTAACCCGCACATCTTTGGAATGTGGGAGGAAACCGAAGCACCCGGAGGAAACCCAGGCAGACACAAGGAGAACTTGCAAACTCCACACAGACAGTGACCCGAGCCGGGAATCGAAGCCAGGACCCTGGAGCTGTGAAGCAACATGTAAAAGCTGTGAAGTTATATGTAAAAGATTCCATGACATAAACAGGGGAGTTACTCCTTTATATTTATTTATTAGTGTCACAAGTAGGGCGGCCCGGTGGCACAGTGGTCAGCACTGCTGCCTCACAGCGCCAAGGACCTGGGTTCAATTCCTGGCTTGTGTCACTGTCTGTGTGGAGTCTGCAAGTTCTCCGTGTGTCTGTGCAGGTTTCCGCCTGGTGCTCCGATTTCCTCCCACCTTCTGAAAGATATGCTGATTAGATGTATTGACCCAAACAGACGGCAACAAGGGGGTTTTCACAGTAACTTCATCGCAGCGTTAATGTAAGCCTTACTTGTGACAAATAAATAAATTTTAACTTTCGGCTTATATTAACACAGCAATGAAGTTACTGAGAAAATCCCCCAGAAGCCACACTCCAGCACCTGTTCGGGTACACTGAGGGAGAACTTAGAAGTCCAATGCACCTAACCAGCCATCTTCCAGACTGTGAGGGGGAAAGTGGAGCACCCAGGAGAAACCCATCCAGACACAAAGAGAACGTGCAGTCTCCGCATAGACAGTGACCCGAGGCTGGATCTGAACCTGGGTCCCTGGCACTGTGAGGAAGCAGCACTAACCAGTGCTATGTCAGGCACACCGGTCAGTATTAACCCAAAACAGTTTAAAATTCTGCAGATGCTGGAAATCTGAAATAAAAATAGAATATTTTGGAAAGGTGAAGCAGTCATAAGAACATAAGAACATAAGAAATAGGAGCAGGAGTAGGCCATCTAGCCCTTCGAGCCTGCCCCGCCATTCAATAAGATCATGGCTGATCTGTTGTAGCTCAGTTCCACTTTCCCGCCCTCTCCCCATAACCCTTAATCCCCTCTCTTATCAAGAACCCATCAACCCGCTTCTTAAAAATATTTAGCGAGGCAGCCTCCACCACTTCAACGGGCAGAGAATTCCAGAGATTCACCACCCTTTGAGTGAAGAAGTTCCTCCTCAACTCCGTTCTAAACCGCCTCCCCTTTATCTTGAGGCTGTGCCCCCTCGTCCTACTGTCCTTTTTGAGCGGGAAGAGTCTCTCCACCTCTATCCTATCCATCCCATTCATCATCTTATACGTCTCAATGAGATCTCCCCTCATTCTTCTAAACTCTGGGATGTTGCCTGGGCTGGAGTGTTCCAGCTGTGAAGAGAGGCTGGATAGGCTGGGGTTGTTTTCCTTTGGGTAGAGAAAGCTGGGGTGGGGGGCAGTGGGAGAGCTGGGGGGGTGGTGGTGGGGGTGGGGACACAACTGAGGCGTACAAAGTGATGAGGGATAAAGAAAGGGTGGTTAGGGAAGATTACAGTTCTGCCTCCAGACCCGAAACATTGGCTCTATTCTCTCTTCGCCGATGCTGTCAGATCTGCTGAGATTTTCCAGCATTTTGTCTCTCTGGATGTGTCAATGTGTTTCATGGCTTGTGAAGCCATTTTGAAGGTGTGTGGATACATAGAGCAGGAAAGATTTAACAAAGAAATAAGTAACCAGTTCATCTGTTCCAGTGAGACTGCTTTACAGATGCTTCTGCTGATGTTTGTCAATTAGTACCCATAAAACATTAAAATTAGAATAAGATAATAATGGAGCACAGGAGGAGGCCATTTCATCCACTTTGCTTTCCCAGTGCTTTGGGCAAGCTCGCCAACTAATCCCACCCCCTCTGTCCTTTGCCCACAGCCTAGTAAATTATTTGCTTTCAAGTGTTTATCCAATTCTATATTGATGATTACAGTTGAATATTCTTCCCCCTAGGCAGTGTCTCCCACCTTATTGTGTAAAATTAATCATGTCCCTTCTGACCATTTTGCCAATCATTTCAAACCCATATTTTCTGGGGGTGGTGCAGTGGTCGGCACTATTGTCTCACAGAGCTAGGGACCCAGATTCGATTCCCAAACAGCCCAAGTCACTATTTGTGTGGAGTCTGCACGTTCTCCCTGTATCTGTATGGGTTTCCTCAGGGTGCTCCGGTTTCCTCCCACAGTCTGAAAAACGTGGTGGTTAGGCGCATTGGCTGTGCTAAGTTCCCCTCCAGTGTACCCGAGAAAGCGCTGGAGTATGGCGACTCAGGGATTTTCACAATAACTTCATTGCTGTGTTAATGTAAGCCTATTTGTGACACTAATAAATAGTTTAAAACTTAGATTTAAACTTGACTTAGGAAGAGAGATTGAGCAGTTTAAGCTTATATCTCTGGGAGTTTGGAAGAATGAGAGGAGAACTATTGAAATACATAAAATGTTAAAGGGGTTTGACAAGGTAAACATGGAGTGCATGTTTCCCCTTGGTGGATATTCTAGAATGACAGGACCATATTTTTCGGCTAAGGGATGGCAGATTTACAACAGCAATTTAAATCTTTTCCCTTCTTTGCTCTAACAACCTTTGCTTCTCCAGTCTCTCCACTTTAGCTAAAGTTCCTCATCCTGATACCATTTGCATTCTCTTTTTCTGCAGCCTCTCAAAACACTGCAGTCAATGAAGTACTTTTCATTTTTAATTTAATACACTCAGGAGGCAGCTCGCATACAACCTCCCACAATCAGAAATTTGATAATGATTTTTTAAAATATAAACAGAACATGCTGGTTAAATTCAGCAGGTCTAGCAGCATCTGTGGACAGAAACAAGAGTTACCATTCTGAGTCGATACAATCCTTCCACACAGTTCTGTGGAAGGGTTACTTGGACCTGAAATATTAACTCTGTTTCTCCCTCCATGGATGCTATCATACCTGCTGAGTTTCTTCAGCATTTTCTGTTTTTATTTCAGATTTCCAGCATCTGCGGCATTTTACTTTTTTCATTTTTGTTAAATGAGGTTTTCATTAAGTTTTAAAGTTTATTTATTAGTCACAAGTATGGCTTACATTAACACTGCAATGACGTTACTGTGAAATTCCCCTATAAGATGAGAGAGCCTAAAGGAATGCAGATGGATCAGCCAAGTTAAATTGCCCCTTTGTGTCCCAAGATAGCTCAGGTGAATTAGCTGGGTAGCTATGTGGGGTTATGAGAATGGGGCCTGAATGGGATGTTCCGTCAGAGAGTCAGTGCAGGCTCAATGGGCTGAATGGCCTCCTTCTGCTCTGCAGGGATTCTATAATTGGCCAGAGCATCGGGGCCTCTTCTGTGTACAATAACTGCGTGGGATCTTTTAAGTTACTTAGGAGGGTGTTGAATTAACATAGACAAATACACAGCACCTCCGACAGTGCAGCACTCCCTCAGTACTGCGCTCACGAATCAACATACTGTCATTATGTTCAATCAGGCAATTATTATAAAATAGGTGGTAGCCAATGATGTGGACAGGCCAGCATTGGGACGGGGGTGGACACAGTAAGAACTCTCACAACACCAGGTTAAAGTCCAACAGCACTGCCCAAATAAACCTGTGGGACTTTAACCTGGTGTTGTGAGACTTACTATAAAACAGGTGCAATATTTCATTTAATAATGTGGGTCCTTTCACTTATGTTATTTCCCAACGATGCCAGAGTTTATTTTTAATTTTCCTCTGTGTTTTGATCCATATTTAATGAATTATTAAATGACTGACAACAATGGTTCTCTCAGTCCAGTGTGCGAAAGGAGCATGCTCCATCACTTCCTCCGCCGCCTCCCCCCCAAAAGACGCATGCGCCCTCACGTCCTCCGCGCCCGCCCCCCCAAGGGACGCATGCGCCCTCACGTCCGCTGCCTTTCTTTCCCCCCGCCAAGGACGCATGCGCCCTCACGTTCTCCGCCCCGCCCCCAAGAGACGCATGCACCGTCACGCCCTCCGCCTCCCCCCAAGGGACGCATGCGCCGTCACGTCCTCCAGTTTTGCCCCCTCTCCCCCACCCCCAAAAAGGGACACATGCGCACGCAGCCCGCTGGCCGCCGCCCAGCTTCCCCGGGTGCCGGGGCCAAAGTTCCAGCATGCAAAGAGCGAAAGCAACATGGCGTCGGTCCACTTCCGGTTCTGTTGCTGTGGCGACCGAAATTTAAAAAGACCGTACGCGCTTATATTTAAAAACAAAACATTTAATTTGATTCGGATTTTGAAGAATTATTCACAGGCCCTTGTTTTGTTTACAATATCTGCACGCTGAAGAATATTGCGTGCTACGTTAGTGGGGGGGCGGAGCCTGCCGCTGTTGCCATGGTGACGGCTGTTTGCTGGGCTGAGACTGATTAAAGGTACAGTAATGAAATCCTCACCACTGCTCAGTATTTTGTAAAAATACAGAAGTAATTCTTGTACAAGCTGGAGACTAAGTGTTGTCGGGTTTGAGAACTCTTGCAGCAAGTAAGAAGATCTGATTCAGCTCTCCATTTTACTCTCCTGCACTAGCCTCATCTTTCATATAACTTTTTTTATATATTGACGGTTTAAAGCAAAATGCTGAAAGTAGAGAAGGATGGAGCTTGTTGCTGAATAAACTTATAAATAAAAGGCTGAAGAGTTTGGGACTTGCCACCTGCAATGGCGCCATAGCTGGTGGCTGCCTGTCACTGCAGCGTGACATGTTTACATGGGAAATTTCCATTATGGACACGGGCATTGAGTGTCAAATGAGTTAAAATTGACCTTATTGTAACAGATTATAATGTCCTTCAGCCGGTGCCGGATTTGCAGGGTGCTGGAGCGTCAATGAGTTATTGAATGATCCAGTACTATAATCAGTTCATTTGCTTATCATTTCTGCAACTTGTTCATAGAATCTCTGTTGTTCAGAAGGTCCTCCCCAGAAGGAGGCCATTCAGCCTGTCAAGCCAACACCGTCACCAGAGAATTGAGCGGGTGGGAGGACACATGGCAAAGAGTCAGGTTATCCAGTAGCGTGGGAAATTGGTGAGAAAATGTTCCATGGACTGTTTTATCAAAAGTAACTTCCTAGTAATGTTCTAATTCAGACTGAGGAGGAAGAAGCAGCAGCAAGTATGTCAAAAAAGAAGAAGGGGCGTGCTGAGGGCAAGAGCAAGCCACTCGGGATGGAGTTGGAGGTTCTGACAGCAGCTACTGAGCGGATAGTCGCACTGCAAAATGAGTAAGTTTGGCAGCATTTAATACTCGGTGTTACCCAGAGGTTGTGGAGGCTGGAGTGGAATTAAGCGTCAACAGTCCAAGATAAGAAGAATTAGCATTTGTAGACAAGTTTGTCACCTCAGATTAGTACATCCTCAATGTTGAACTCTAGGTAATCACCTCTGCCATTTTGCACATCCCCCAGTGTGGATCCTAGAGGGTTAACCACAAGCAGAATGAGCTGAGGGCTAACCCATTCACAACGGTGCACAACCTTTATAGTGATCACCAGTTCACAATTCTCAAAATGTTACCTTTTTGTTTATTCTTTCATGAATGTGGGCATTGCTGGCAGCTATTTGTTGCCCATTCTGCTTGCCCTTGAACTGAGTGGCTTGCCAGGCTGTTTCGGGGGCAGTTAAGAAACAACCACATTTTGTGGTTTTGGAGTCACAGGGAGGTCAGATTAGGAAAGAACAGCAGATTTCCTTCACTAAAGGATATTAGTGAACCAGATGGGTTTTTACAACAATCAAAGATAGTTTCATGCTCAACATTAGCTTTCAATTCTAGATTTTATGAATTCTGAGCATATCTGTTTCATGGGGCATTGTACGGGCAATTTTATCCTCTATCTAACCCTGTGCTGTACCTGTCCTGGGAGTGTTTGATGGGGACAGTGTAGAGGGAGCTTTACTCTGTATCTAACCCCGTGCTGTACCTGTCCTGGGAGTGTTTGATGGGGACGGTGTAGAGGGAGCTCAATGCCTATTTTAAATGTCTCTAAAGGAGCAACCTGTAAACAGAGAGCAGAGGTGGTAATAGGTAGACATGATTCGAGCATTCAAGGCTGGGTGAGAGGAGACTGGTGAAAGGCAGATAACAGCTGTCACAGACACGCCATCAAGGAATCACTCTGTAATTCAAGTGAAAGTTTGAATGATTAGTCCGAAATCTTTAATGTTTTTCCTTTTGTTTTTGAAAGGTACGATGAAATTGTTAAAGAGCTGAAACAAATGAAGTTAAAGATTTATAACCTGTATCCTTTGCTGGCCTTGCTAAACAAGCAACTTTGTGAAAATGGTTTGTTTGCCTGGACATGGCCCACTGTGGCTTATCTTTCCCTTGACAGATCAGGTGGTGCCGGCCTCTCCTGGCTTGAGAATGATGCCTGAGCTGAAAGTCAGTGCCGTCCTGTCTCCTCTTGCTCCTTTAGAGATAAATTTTATTTATTAGTCACAAATCGGCTACATTAACACTGCAATGAAGTTACTGTGAAAATCCCCTAGTCATAGAATCCTACAGTACAGAAGGAGACCACAATCCCACCCAGTCCCAATCCTCATAACCCCATGAATTTACCCTAATTAGCCCCCCTGACATTAAGGGACAATTTAGCATGGCCAATCCACCAAACCCACTCATCTTTGGACTGTGGAGGAAACCGGAGCACCTGGAGAAAACCCACACAGACACAGGGAGAAGGTGCAAACTCCGCACGGACAGTGACCCAAGCTGGGAATTGAACTCGGGTCCCTGGTGCTGTGAGGCAGCAGTGCTAACCACCGTGCCGCGCACAATCAGGTGCCTGTTCGGGTACAATGAGGGAGAATTTAGCATGGCCAATGCACCTCATCAGAGGTAGGATACTTCAGAATCCATCGGTTGAATGGATCCTTCTGAGAGGGGCCACTGCAGAATCAACTTGATGGACTGAATGGGCTCCCTCATCGGTCCTGACCTCTGAGATATTAGCTGAAAGGCCAGGCCTGTTTGTGTTTTTATAGACAAATAATTTGCTAATCACTTTCTTTAACCATCACATCCCAGGAAGAAGGAGAATGACTTCTTAGCAAAGGAAGCTCAGCAGACACGCCTGGAAACTGTAAGTACACAGCAAATCATAACATGGGAGAGACGGAGAGGGTTTCATCCCTGGGCAAGGTGTCAGAGGCTGGGGAGGATGTCAGGGAGTGTGGGAGGGATGTCAGGGACTATGAGAGGGGTGTCAGAGGCTGGAGAGGGTGTCAGGGGGCTGGGGAGGAGTATCAGGGGTTGGAGAAGGTGTCAGGGGGCTGGGGGAGGGGTGTCGGGGGGCTGGGGGAGGGGTGTCAGGGGGCTGGGTGAGGGGTGTCAGGGGGCTGGGGGAGGGGTGTCAGGGGGCTGGGTGAGGGGTGTCAGGGGGCTGGGTGAGGGGTGTCAGGGGGTGAGGGAGGGGTGTCAGGGGCAGGGGTAGGGCTGTCAGGAGCAGGGGTAGGGGTATCAGGAGCTGGGGAGCAGTGCCAGGGGCTGGGGGAGGGGTGCCAGGGGCTGGGGAGGGGTATCAGGAGGCTGGCGAGGGGGTTAGGGAGTTGGGGAGAAGGTCAGGGGGCTGGGGGAGGGGTGTCAGGAGTTGGGAAGGTGGTCAGAGTCAGGGGAGAGGGGTCAGAAGCTGGAGAGAGGTGTCATGGAGATCGGGCGGGTATCAGAGGCTGGGGAGGGGTGTCGGGGGCTGAGGTTGGGCTCAGAGACTGCACAGGGTTTCGGGGGCTGGAGCAGAGACTGAAATGGGATGGGGGGGTATGGAGGGCAGAGGCATGATGAGGCAGGGAGTGGGGTGGGGCAGGGAGGGGGATTGCAGTCTGGATCAGGAAATCAGGGCCATTTTTTAAATTTGTTTGTGTGATGTGGGTGTTGTTGGCTAGGCCAGCATTTATCACCCATGTCTCATTGTGAGTGACCTTCCTGAAACACTGTGGTCCATGTGGTGTAGGAACACACGCTGTGCCCTTAGGAAGAGAATTCTGGGATTCTGACCCAGCAACAGTGAAGGAACAGAGATATATTTACACATCAGGATGCTCAGTGACTTGGAGGGGAACCTCCAGGTTGTGACGGTGGCGGGTTCCCAGGCATAGAAACATAGAAAAACTACAGCACAAACAGGCCCTTCGGCCCACAAAGTTGTGCTGAATATGTCCCGACCTTAGAGATTACTAGGCTTACCTAGAACCCTCTATCTTACTAAGTTCCATGTACTTATCTAGTCTCTTAAAAGACCCTGTCGAATCTGCCTCCACCACCACTGCCGGCAGCCAATTCCACTCACTCACCACCCTCTGAGTGAAAAACTTACCCCTGACATCTCCTCTGTACCTACTCCCCAGCACCTTAAACCTGTGTCCTCTTGTGGCAACCATTTCAGCCCTGGGAAAAAGCCTCTGAGAATCCACTCGATCAATACCTCTCATCATCTTACACGCCTCTCTCAGGTCACCCCTCATCCTTCATCTCTCCAAGGAGAAAAGGCCGAGCTCCCTCAACCTATCCTCATAAGGCATGCTCCCCAATCCAGGCAACATCCTTGTAAATCTCCTCTGCACCCTTTCTATGGCTTCCACATCTTTCCTGTAATGAGGCGACCAGAACTGAGCATAGTACTCCAAGTGTGGTCTGACCAGGCTCCTATGTAGCTGCAACATTATCTCTCGACTCCTAGACTCAAATCCTCGATTGATGAAGGCCAGTACACCATACGCCGTCTTAACCACAGCTTCAGCCTGCGCAGTTGCTTTGAACGTCCTATGAACTCAGACTCCAAGATCCTTTTGATCTTCCACGCTGCCAAGAGTCCTCCCATCAATATTATATTCTGCCATCCTATTTGACCTGCCAAAATGAACCACTTCACACTTACCTGCTGACTTTGTCCTTGTAGATGGGCAGAGATCATGGGTTTGGACAGTGCACTGAACACGGTCTGACCATAAGGTTCCCAACCACTTTAAAACTCACCTTCTTAACTAAGCATTTCGAGGTTCCTCCATCTTTTTTTTTAGCTCTCTGCCCAGTTTTAATTAATTATTCTCCTGCCAAGAGGCATGTGATGTTTTTCTGTGGATGTAAGGATGTTGTGTATCCAGTTTAATATGTGGGATTTGAAAAACTCTGACAGTACAGCTTGTAACCATTAGAGGGAGGCAGACTGCTTTTTTGAATAACGCTGTTCAAAATCATGAGGGGCATTAGCATTGTTCTGAGGCAGGATATTCTAAAGCCAGAAAAAGACATGATTTAAGATAGTTGACAAAATAATCAGAAGTGCAATGAGGAGACAGTGGACATGATGTGGAGATGCTGGCATTGGATTAGAGTAAACACAGTAAGGAGTCTCATAACACCAGGTTAAAGTCCAACAGGCTTATTTGGTAGCAAACGCCACTTTGCTACCAATTAAACCTGTTGGACTTTAACCTGGTGTTATGAGACTTCTTACTGTGAAAGATAGTGGAGGCAGATTCGAAAGAGAACTGGAGGAATACTCAAAGGGCCAAAATATTTGGACTATGCGACTAAAAGCAAAATATTGTGGATGCTGGAATCTGAAACAATAATGTCAGAGCTCTGACGAAGGGTCATCCAGATTCGAAACATTAGCTCTACTCTCTTTCCACAGATGCTATCAGATCTGCTGGGATTTTCCAGCATTTTCTGTTAACATTGTGGACTGTGAGACTAATTGGAACCAGAGACCCGGGTTCAATTCCAGCCTGGGATGACTGTGTGAACTTGGTACGTTCTCCACGTGTCTGCATGGGTTTCCTCCAGGTGCTCCGATTTCTTTCAGTCCAACCGTGTGTCCTACAGTGGTCATGCTAAATTGCCCCTTACTGTTCCAAGATGTGTAGGTTAGGGGGATTAGTGAGGTAAATGAGTGGGGTTTGGAGATGGGGTGGGGGATCAGCCTGGTAAGATGCTCTGACGGAGAGCCGGTGCAGACTCGATGGGCCGAATAGCCTCTTTTCTGCACTGTAGGGATTCTATGAATTGGTCAATTTAGGGCAGATCACAGCTGTGTGAATCTAATGGGGGTCACACCTTTGACCCCCCGTTTGATCCTTGAAGTGAACATTCTTTAAACCCCAAACCCAAACGGCTGAGGAATAAGCTGACAGTGAGATTGCACCGTCCTCACCATTATCTTTTGAATTCTTTCACAACCTATTTCCCATTTGGATCAAGATCCCTGTGTATCTCTATTGTCACTACTGTCACTGAGCAACAGCACTGTAACTGTACTCCAAGTGGGAAGAGGAGTGAGGGAGGATTAAGATTTCCACTGTTACTTCTGTAGCATGAAGCTCACTTGAAAAGATTTTTTTTCCAAATAATAACCCCACTGTTCATCACCCCCAAATGTATTATCCCACACACAATCCGCCTGACCCCTCATGGCATTACTGGGATATAACACAACACAGATAAGGCATCATCCCATACAGAAACTACCTGATTCCTTCACTGTGTGAATGACTGTTGCAATACTCCTAATCAGCATTTTTGGCTGAGTGCAAATAAATGTGGCTTTATTAATTTTTTGTGTCAACTCATTCGAATTCCCATTCTGCTTTAGCATGAATACATTGTACAGATGTCAAAAAGGACTGACAAAAGGCAGCATCAGATCATCACTCTGAACGACCAGAACCACCAGAACCTGGAAGAGGTCAGGAAAGCAAAGGAGAAACTATTGAACGAATTTGAGGCACATAAACAAGGTTTGTTCAAATGTTAATCACACACTTTTACGTGGTAAACTGATCAACCACACTCACCTGTCATTCACTCGATGGGTAGAATTTGATGTTGTTCACATAGGCTTAACCCAACCTGGAAGGTCGCCAAGTCACACGTGAGGATGTTGGGCGCACCTTCCAACATAAGACCAGGAGCAGAATAGGAGCTTGGCTGATTTGTTTCTTAACCCCATCCTCCCGCCTTTTCCTCATAGCCTTTGATCCTCTTACCAATTGAGAACCTAACTGTGGAGAGAGAATAGAGCCAATGTTTCAAGTCTGGGTGAGCTTTGACAGAGCTCTGAGGAAGGGTCATCCAGAGTTGAAATGTTGGCTGTATTCTCTCTCCAGAGATGCTGTCAGACCTGCTGAGATTTTCCAATATTTTCTGTTTTTGTTACAGATTCCAGTATCCACAGTATTTTGCTTTTATCTTATGCATCTATCTAGCCCAGTCTTAAATACACTCTGTGACCTGGCTCCACAGCCTTCTGTGACAATGAATTCCACAGATTCACCACCCTCTGGCTGAAGAAATTCTTCCTCGTCTTCGTTCTAAAGGGTCGCTCGTTCCTCTGAGGCTGTGCCCTCGGATCCTGGTCTCTTCTACTAATGTAAACGTCTTCCCCACATCCCCTCTATTCAGGTTTTTCAGTATTCGATAAATTTAAGTGAGATCCCCCCTCAACCAAACTCCATTGAGTACAGACCCAGAGTCCTGAAACACTCCTTATTCATCAAGCTTTTCATTCCTGGGATCGTTCTCGTGAGCCTCACACTTTGCATGATATCTGGGTCAGCAGACTCGGATCAGCAGTGTGCCCACCGTCAATATGGAGGTAGTTATAGAGATTAAACCTCAACTGACCAGAATTTAACATTGCCCGAGCAATTTTAAACTTGTCGGACAAGCACGTGGACCAAATGAATTTGATCTTTTTTTCTTTCAAGGGCAGGATAACAAAGGCCAGCTGCAAATGCTGGCTGAAGAGTTGGACATTTCTAGGAGTGAAGTGGAATAATGTTTTGGAGTGTAGATCGAGTGTTTTCTGCCCTGACTTCATCATAGTGTTATTTCTGTCCTCTGGCACTGGAACAAAGAACAATATAGCACAGGAACAGAGCCTTCGGGCCCTCCCCACCCCAATACCAATTGGAAAAGCTATAGTTCAAGCACATTAGAGGGGTCAGTTTTTGTCCAATGTGTGCAGGATAGGCCAACAAGAGGTGAGGCTACATTGGATTTGGTACTGGGTAATGAACCAGACCAGGTGTAAGACTTGGAGGTAGGTGAGCAGTTTGGTGATAGTGACCACAATTTGGTTACGTTTACCTTAGTGATGGAAAGGGATAGGCATACACCGAAGGGCAGAAGTTATAGCTGGGGGAAAGGTAATTATGAGGCTATTAGGCGAGATTTAGGATACATAGGGTGGAGTAGGAAATTGCAGGGGCTGGGAACAACTGAAATGTGGAGCTTATTCAAGGAGCAGCTACTGCAAGTCCTTGATAAATATGTACCTGTCAGGCAGGGAGGAAGTGGTCGAGCGAGGGAACCGAGGTGTACTAAGGAAGTTGAATCTCTGGTGAAGAGAAAGAAGGAGGCTTATGTAAAGATGAGACGTGAAGGCTCAGTTAGGGCACTGGAGAGTTATAAATTAGCCTGGAAGGAGCTAAAGAGAGAGTTAAGAAGAGCTAGAAGAGGACATGAGAAGACTTTGGCAGATAGGTTCAAGGCGAACCCTAAAGCTTTCTACAGGTATGTCAAGAACAAAAGATTAGTTAGGGCAACATTACGGCCAGTCAGAGACAGCAGTGGGAAGTTGTGCGTGGAGCCTGAAGAGGTAGGAGAGGCACTGAATGAGTATTTTTCGTCAGTATTCACGCAGGAAAAAGTCAGTGTAGTCGAGGAGAATACTGTGATACCAGGTTGTAGACTGGACGGGATTAAGGTACATAAGGAGGAGGTGTTAGCAATTCTTGAGAGTATAAGAATAGATAAGTCCCCTGGGCTGGATGGGATTTACCCTAGGATTCTCTGGGAGGCTAGGGAGGAGATTGCAGAGCCTTTGGCTTTGATCTTCATGTCGTCATTGGCTGCAGGTATAGTGCCGGAAGACTGGAGGATAGCAACTGTTGTCCCCTTGTTCAAGAAGGGGAGTAGAGACCATCCTGGGAATATAGACCAGTGAGCCTTACTTCTGTTGTGGGCAAAGTTTTGGAAAGAATTATAAGGGATAAGATTTATAATCATCTGGAGAGAAGTAAATTGATTAGGGATGGTCAACATGGTTTTGTGAAGGGTAGGTCGTGCCTCACAAACCTTATTGAGTTTTTTGAAAAGGTGACCAAAGAGGTAGATAAGGGTAAGGCAGTTGACGTGTCTATGGATTTTAGCAAAGCATTTGATCAGCTATTTACCATTTATACAGATGATCTGGAGGAGGGAACCGAGTGTAGGGTGTCGAAATTTGCTGATGACACCAAGATTGGGGGAAAGGCAAATTGTGCGGAGGGTGTGGAGAGTCTGCAGAAGGATCTAGATAGGCTGGGCGAATGGGCCAGGAAATGGCAAATGGAATTTAATGTTGGCAAGTGTGAAGTGGTCCACTTTGGTAGGAAGAATGGTAGGAAGGACTATTACTTACGTGGCGAAAAACTGCAGCAGGCGACGGTGCAGAGGGACCTCGGGGTCCTTGTGCATGAGTCGCAAAAACCCAGCTTGCAGGTGCAGCAGGTGGTCAGGAAGGCGAATGGGATGCTGGCCTTCATAGCGAGGGGGATTGAATATAAAAGTAGGGAGGTCTTGCTGCAGCTGTATAGGGCATTGGTGAGGCGGCAGCTGGAGTACTGTGTGCAGTTTTGGGCGCCGCACCTGCGCAAGGATATTTTGGCCTTGGAGGGAGTGCAGAGGAGGTTTACTAGGCTGATACCGGAGTTGAGGGGGTTGAGCTATGAGGAGAGGCTGAATAAACTAGGCTTGTACTCGTTAGAGTTTAGAAGAATGAGGGGAGATCTCATTGAGACGTATAAGATGATGAATGGGATGGATAGGATAGAGGTGGAGAGACTCTTTCCGCTCAAAAAAGACAGTAGGACTAGGGGGCACAGCCTCAAGATAAAGGGGAGGCGGTTTAGAATGGAGTTGAGGAGGAACTTCTTCACTCAAAGGGTGGTAAATCTCTGGAATTCTCTGCCCGTTGAAGTGGTGGAGGCTGCCTCGCTAAATATTTTTAAGAAGCGGGTTGATGGGTTCTTGATAAGAGAGGGGATTAAGGGTTATGGGGAAAGGGTGGGAAAGTGGAACTGAGCCACGACAGATCAGCCATGATCTTATTGAATGGCGGGGCAGGCTCGAAGGGCTAGATGGCCTACTACTGCTCCTATTTCTTATGTTCTTATGTTATGTTCTTATAAGGTTCCCCATGGTAGGCTATTGCAGAAAATGCAGATGCATGGGATTGAGGGTGATTTAGCAGTTTGGATTAGGAATTGGCTAGCTGATAGAAGACAGAGGGTGATGGTTGATGGGAAATATTCAACCTGGAGTTCAGTTACAAGTGGTGTACCTCAAGGATCTGTTTTGTGGCCACTGCTGTTTGTCATTTTTATAAATGACCTAGATGAGGGTGTAGAAGGATGGATTAGTAAATTTGCTGACAACACCAAGGTCGGAGGAGTTGTAGACAGTGAGGATGGATGTTACTGAGGTTTGCAGAGGGACATAGATAAGCTGCAGAGCTGGGCCGAGAGGTGGCAAATGGAGCTTAATGTGGAAAAGTGTGAGGTGATTCACTTTGGTAAGAGTAACAGGAGTACAGAATATAGGGCTAATGGAAGGACTCTTAGTAGTGTTGACGAGCAGAGATATCGTGGGGTACATGTGCATAGCTCCCTGAAAGTTGGCACCCAGGTTGTTAAGAAGGCGTACGGTGTGTTAGCTTTTATTGGTAAAGGGATTGAATTTCGGAGCCGTGAGGTCATGTTGCAAGTGTACAAAACTCTGGTGTGGCCGCACTTGGAGTATTGCGTACAGTTCTGGTCGCCGCATTATAAGAAGGATGTGGAGGCATTGGAAAGGGTGCAGAGGAGGTTTACCAGGATGTTGCCTGGTATGGTGGGAAGGTCTTATGAGGAAAGGCTGAGGGACATGAGGTTATTTTCATTGGAGAGAAGAAGGTTACGAGGTGACCTAATTGAGGCATACAAGATGATCAGAGGATTGGATAGGGTGGACAGTGAGAGCCTTTTTCCTGGGATGGTGATGGCTAACATGAGGGGACATAGCTTTAAATTAAGGGGTGGTAGTTATTGGACAGATGTCAGAGGTAGGTTCATTACTCAGAGGGTAGTAAGGGCGTAAAATGCCCTGCCTGCAGCAGTTGTGGACTCGCCAACTTTAAAGGCGTTCAAATGGTCAGTGGATAGGCATATAGATAACATTGGAATAGTTTAGGTTAGAGGGTCATTAGATTGGTTCCACTGGTCGGCGCAACATCGAGGGCCGAAGGGCCTGTCCTGCACTGTAATGTTCTATGTTCTAAGCCTACACCAATCACATTGTCCTACTGAAACCAACTGCTTATATCCCTCTATTCCCCGTCTGTTCATGTGCCTATTCCAGATAAATCTTAAATGTTACTAACGTATCTGCCTCAACCACCTCACTTGGCAGGGCATTCCAGGCGCCCACCACCCTCTATGTAAAAAACTTTCCCCATACATCTCCACTGAACCTTTCCCCCTCTTATCTTGAACTTGTGCCCCTTGTGACTGTCATTTCTGCCCTGGGAAAAAACTTCCAACTGTTCACCCTATCTCTGCCTCTCATAATTTTATAAAATTCTATCATGTCGCCCTTCAGCCTCTGGCTTTCCAAGGAGAACAGTCCCAGTTTATTCAATCTCTCCTCATAGCTCATACCCTCCAAAACTAGGCAGCATCCTGGTAAACCTTTTCTGTATTCTCTCCAAAGCCTCCATGTCCTTCTTGTAGTGTGGTGACCAGAATTGGACAAAGTATTCCACATGTGGCCCAACCAATGTTTTATATAACTGTAACATAATTTGCCAATTTTTATACTCAGTACCCCATCCAATGAAGGCAAGCATGCCATATGCTTTCTCCACCACCTTTTCCACCTGTGCTGCCACTTTTAAGGATCTGTGGACCTGTACTCCCAGATCTCTCTACGTGTCTATGCTCTTGATTGTTCTGCCATTTATTTGTAGTTCCCACGTGAATTGGATCTACCAAAATGCATCAATTCGCATTTGTCCAGATTAAATTCCTCTGCCATTTCTCTGCCCAATTTTCCAGCACAGCTATATCCTGCTGTATTTTCTGACAATCTTCATCACTGTCTGCAACTCCGCCAATCTTAGTATCATCCGCAAATTTGCTAATCAGATCAGCTACGTTTTCTTCCAAGTCATTTATATGTATATATTACAAACAGCGGAGGTCCCAGCACCGATCCCTGTGGAACACAAGTAGTTACAGACCTCCATTCAGAAAAACACCCACTGCTACCCACTGTCTTCTATGGCCAAACCAGTTCTGAATCCATGTAGCTAGTCCACTCCTGATCCCATGAGATTTAATCTTTTGTCCCAGCCTGTCATGAGGGACCTTGTCAAATGCTTTGCTAAAGTCCATGTAGACAACATCCATAGCCCTTCCCTCTTCAATCATTTTTGTCACCACCTCAAAAAAATTCAATCAGATTAGTGAGACATGACCTCCCACGTACAAAACCATGCTGTTTGTCGCTAACGAGACCAGGAGGGTTGGGTCCCTCTGTCATGAGCCCCATTTGCCAACCTGTAGATGGGTATTGTCTACATGGCAGGGAGGGCCTCCTGAGGAGGAGAGGAAACACAGAGTGGTTTGCATGGTAGACATTGTCATCATCCTTGGGCAGAGGTACAAATACAGGGTGATCAGGACCAATGGAGAGGACAGAACAACTGTCAGATAAAGGTAGTGTGATCACTACCTGTACTTCCAAATGTTGGGATCATAAAATCTGAACTGCAGAAGGTGGCCATTCAGCCCTTTTGAGTTATAAGGAGATAGATTGGGACATTTTTCCTCTGGAGCATAGAAGGCTGAGGGATGATCGTATAGAGATCTATAAAATAATGAGGGGCATAGATCAGCTAGATAGTCAATATCTTTTTCCACAGGTAGGGTAGTCTAAAACTAGAGGGCATAGGTTTAAGGTGAGAGGGGAGAGATAAGGGTCCAGAGAGGCAATTTTTTCACTCAGAGGGTGGTGAGTGTCTGGAACAAGCTGCCACAGGTAGTAGTAGAGACAGGTACAATTTTGTCCTTTAAAAAGTGTTTAGACAGTTACATGAAAAAGAAGGGTATAGAGGGATATGAGCCAAATGTGGGCAATTGGGACCAGCTTAGGTGTTTTTAAAAAAAAGGGTGGCACAGACAAGTTGGACTGAAGGGCCTGTTTTCATGCTGTAAACCTCTATGACTCTATCTAGCCGGCAATTACCGTAATTCCACCCAGACCCTAACCCCATAATCCCAGCCACTTATCCTGGCTACCCCCTGACACTAAGGGGCAATTTAGCATGGCCAATCCACCTAACCTGCAAGTCTTTGAACTGTGGGTGGAAACTGGTGCTCTCGGAGGAAACCCACACAGACATGGGGAGAACGTGCAGACTCCACACAGACAGTGACCCAAGGTTGGAATTGAAACCGGGTCCCTGATGCTGTGAGGCGGCAATTCTGATTATGGTGCCACGAAGCCATCCCCAGAGGTGGACACTGAAGGTCACTGTGGAATTAACCTTCTATGCTTCTGGATCATTCCAGGGCACGGCAGGAGATCTTTGTCTCGCAGTCGGCTGCACGCAGCTATTTCAAGGTGGCCACCAGTATCCTGTTCAGGCATGTGAGAAGATTCATCAATTTCCGGGTGGACCGGGTTAGCGGGTGGAAACATTCACTGCCATTGCAGGACTCCCCTGCATCCACTGATTGCACCCATGTGACTACCCAGCCGCCAGCTGGCCAACCGGGAGCCTTTGTGAACAGGAAGGAGTTTCACTTGATGAACATTCAGATTGTATATGACCCCAGGATGCAGGTTCTGCAGGCATATCATAGAGTCATAG
Source organism: Carcharhinus amblyrhynchos (assembly GCF_965287045.1). Classification (NCBI taxonomy): domain Eukaryota; kingdom Metazoa; phylum Chordata; class Chondrichthyes; order Carcharhiniformes; family Carcharhinidae; genus Carcharhinus; species Carcharhinus amblyrhynchos. The sequence continues at coordinate 9,030,974 of NC_137324.1, read as the reverse complement.
AATCCTGCAGCGCAGAAAGAGGCCCTTCAGCCTATCGTGTCTGCACTCAACACAATCCCACCCAGGCCCTACCCCCATATCCCTACATTATTATACCCACTAATCCCTCTTACCTACGCATCCCTGGACACTAAGGGGCAATTTTTAGCATGGCCAATCAACCCAACCTGCACATCCTTGGACTGTGGGAGGAAACAGGAGTATCCGGAGGAAACCCATGCAGACACGAGGAGAATGTGCAAAACTCCCGAGCCGGAATTAACCCCAGGACCGTGGAGCTGTGAAGCAGCAGTGCTAACCACTGCGCTGCCGTGCCGCCCATGCAAGGTACCCGGGCAGCTCACACACTGCATACTTTCTTTGCCACTCACAGGTGTTCAGGCTCTTTCCTGCTCCTGCTCACTTCAGATGGTGATTGATTGGCAACTAGGGTTACCCACTGAAAAGGTGGTGCCTGAGGACAGACCTGAGAAAGGATACAACTACTCCACTCTACGTTGCTGAAGATAAGGTTCAGGTGCCTCACCCTGAAGTGCCCACCCAAGCGAGTGTCGCTCACAGTTGTTGTCTGCTGCACTCTTCCCAAGCTTGCTGTCTCCAGGGGTTAGTCTTCTTAAACAGGAAGATGGATGCTACAGTCCCAGCCCCAGACATGGACATCATCAAAGACTCAGATGCTGGGCAGCCAGAGGGTGAAGTTGATAAGGGTGTAATCAGGAACCTTCAGGGAGGCAGCAGCACGCTCGCGCAGTGCAAACACAATTCACCCTGCCTGCCACTTAATATCGTGAGATTTTATTGGATTCGGGTAGAACTGGGATTCCAGCTGTTTCCGCTTACGCCCACTGGCAAGTGTGAAATTCTACCCTGTAATTCCACTGTTCCACACGTGTAACTGTTCATATTGGCAGCAGGTCAGAGAAGGCTGATTCCTGGGATGAAGGGCGCTGTCTTAGAAAAGGTCAGAGCTGTACCCGTTGGAATTTAGGCAACTGACTTTCCTGCCAATGGGAACAGTTTCTCCCTATTTATTCTGTCAAAACATTTCATCATTCCCAGCTATTCTAATAAATTGCCCTTTAGTCCCCATTGTGAGATCTTGCTGTGTGCAAATTGACTGCTTTATTTTCTACTTAACAATGGGAATGACGTCCCTAGGGATCTCTCACAATGTGAAAGATGCTCTATAATTGCAAAACCTTCTTTGACATAACACACAAACTATTTTAATTTTAAGTATAATTTATGGATATCAGTGATAGTTTACTGAATGCTCCCAGACACCAAACTGGATGGGAAATGTCCACGTATCTAATTTGTTTCTCTGGCTCTTTTTCATCAGAACTGGAAATGACGCAATCGGAGAAAGAAAATGAACTGGTTCAGCTGAAGAAGGAGATTGAGGATCTGGAGGAATATAAAGTAAGTGAACCTCTTGCCTGAGTAAAACTCTCAGCTGTCAAAAGGCAGCTGGGCAGTCTCCCTTCTTTCAGCCAGCCTAACTGAACCTTGGATTGATAGTGCAGAGGTTACCTCACTGGAGAAGTAATCAAAAGAATTAGAGTTTCCCATATCAGATTTAAACATCCAGAATTATAAAGCTGGGTCTCAGTAAAAGTTTAAAGTTTGAAAGTTTTAAAGTTAAAGTTTATTTATTCATGTCACGAGTAAAGTTGAAGTTAAGTTAAAGTTTATTTATTAGTCACAAGTAAAACTTACATTAACACTGCAATGAAGTTACTGTGAAATTCCCATAGTCACCACAGTCTGGTGTCAGTTTGGGTCAATGCACTTTACTATACTCTGGATACTCTATTTTCAAGGGCCTAAATACACATTTGTGCAAGACTTTGTCACTTTTGTAATCAAAGCCCTTTATAATAAAGGCCAACATTTGCATTAAAATTGTTTCTCTGTGCCTGCGTGTTAACTTTCTGTGATTAAAGTACGAGGACAAGTGGGTCCATCTGAATGCCGACATTTCCCAGTTTTCTTAGTAGGTAACTTTATAACTCAAAGTAACAACACAAAAAACTAAGCGTTCCATCCATAGTAGAGCAGCGATCAAAAAATATTACATTGCAACATTATTGTGGTCAGCGAGTTAAGTCCTTCTCTGTGTCTTGGCAACTCATGAAAAACTTACACTCTTAGCTCCAGAAAGCTTCCATAATAGTTCATTAAGAGGGTTGACGGATTGTTTAAGGCATGGTAGAGAAGGACATGCAGCAGACAGCTCCCTTGGATGGCTGTTTCTTAGGTTGAAAAGCCTGGAGTTGACTGGAACAGCATGTTTGTGCTGGGGGCTCAGGATTCTGGAAAAACCTTTCAATGTTCCTACACTTTCCTTATCAGAAAACTCCACTACTGCATAAATGGCAAAGCCTTCAAGTAGGCTTACATTAACAGTGCAATGAAGTTACCGTGAGAATCCCCATTCCAGCACCTGTTCGGGTACACTGAGGGAGAATCTAGCGTGGCCAATGCACCTAACCAGCACACCTTTCAGACTGTGGGAGGAAACCTGGAGGAAACCCACAGAGACACAGGGAAGAATGTGCAGACTCTGCACAGTGACCTGAACCGGGAATCGAACCCAAGTCCCTAGCACTGTGAGGCAGCAGTGCTAACCACTGTGCCACTGAAACCATAAACTGAATCTTCTGATCAAAGGTCAATGACCTGAAAGATTAACTCAGTTTCTCTCTGCAGGTACTGCCTGACCTGCTGAGATTTTGCAGCATTTTAGTTATTTCAGATTTCCAGTATCTGCAGTATTTTTCTTTCAACTAAGAGGCTATCGGCTTGTTAGAAAAACTCAGTCACTAACATCCTTTGGGAGTGAACTCTGTCATCTTACCCGCCCTCGGTCCATATGTGACTCCAGTCCCACATCAAAGTACTTGGCTCTTAACTGCCCTCTGACAGAACCTGTCAAAGTATGGAGTTGTCTCAAACTTGTATCAGAGTGATGGAGAGAGGCCTTTACCAGCAAGACTCTCAACCCAAGAATGATTGTTTTTTAAATGCCTATGAAAATTTATGGTGGATTCAGAACACAAGTGGAATAAGTACTGAATAAGTACTGGAATAAGGTGCTGAAAATCTGAAACAAAATCAGAAGCGTGCAAGTGTGCTGCGGCTGTGGGGCAGACTCCAATCCCCAGCTGAGGAAATTCAACTGCAGCACTGTCTCAGATCCCTTCTGTTCCCTTGCTTCTGGTTTTCCGCCGCTGCTTCGATTGCTTTTTCTTTAGCGTGCAGTTTCCGAGCTGGTCAGATCAGGGCAAATTCCCGGTATCCAGCACCAAATCCTGCCCCAGAGCCTGCTGCTCCAATTCGCCAACCTCAGTGGCCTGATTGAAGTCAGTACAAAGTAGTCTGTTTGTTGTGTGCCACGCTGTTAATGTGTATGTTACCATGCCCAACAATTAGACAAGGAGAGGTCAGTGAACCAAAACATGGCAGAGGAGTGCTGCGGGAAGTCATATTTAAGAGCATCTTTGTTAAATATTAATTGGGTTTAGAAAGTAGTGGTTTGGACACTCACTAAAGAGTCGGTTGTGGGCCATTCTTCTCTACACATTTCTGTCCAAACATTAGTGCCACTGCCTCCCCCTTCCTGGTCAGTTGCACAGCCGAGCTTCGCATACGTCCTTTAAAAAGTACCTGGGTGGGCATTTGGCACAACGTAACATGTCGTGGGCTATGGAGCCAAGTGCTGACAAATGGGATTAGGTGGGGGGGGGGGAAGGTGTTTCTCTCGTATCAGTGTACACTCGATTGGCTGAAGGGCCTCTTCGGCACAGTATTATTCTATGATTCTGAGTCGATGGCCCTTTCTCCATTTGTTTGCTGTAAACTTTGCTGTCATACCAAAGGGGCATGTTCTCTTGGCAACGGAGCAAGATGAAACAGGTCAGGAAAGACATGTATTTTCAACGCTGTCAAAAATCCTGCCACATCAGAACTTCTTGCACGTTCGCAAGTAAGGCTCAGCTTTACTGAGAGACCATGATTTTAATGATGCAAGAATTGATTTGTCTGTTCTGATTCAGAGATAAGGGCACTGGCTATTGATTCACATTGTGTATGAGAGGATAAGCTTCACTATTAAATATAACCAGGAGGGTAAGATTGGACTTTTCTTTTACTCATTCATGAGACATGGGCGTCGCTGGCTGGCCAGCATTTTTGCTCTTAGGCTGATTGGTGTAACAAATTGTCCCTAAATTATTCTCCCCTGAATCTGGTTTCCAATGGGGGTACCATAAGCACAGACATGGGTCAAGGGAGGTGTAGAAAAACTACATTGTTGGGTTGGCGGCACGGGCTCATTGGGCCGAAGGGCCTATTTCCCATGCTGTGTTGTTCTTTGTTCTTTGAGTCCCCCCTCCACCCATGACCCTTATCTATTGTTTTTATGGCATTCCACATTGAGGGAAAACTAATTTAGGGACAATTTGTTACACCAGTCAGCCTAATAGCACATCTTTGGGGTGTGGGAGGAAACTGGAGCACCCGGAGAAAACCCACGCAACCACGGGGAGAATGCGCAAACTCCCACAGACACTGGCCCAGATCCATGTATCTGCACAACAAACAGTGATAGTCACTGAGCTGTCGTGTTGCCCAGTATCTGGTCCAGTTTAAGTACACACTAAGCAATTGTTGAGGTTCAAGAAGATGGCTCACCACAAAGGCAATTAGGGATGGTTAATAAATGTTGGCCTTGTCTACATCAAGCGAATGAATATAAAAAAAAGGTCATCCCATTCAATCTTTCCTCATTGGACAGCTTTCTCATCCCTGGAATCAATAGTCACACTCTTCGGAACGGTGGCACAGTGGTTAGCATTGTTGCCGCATAGCACCAGGGACCTGGGTTCAAATGCCAGTTTGAGTCACTGTCTGTGCGAAGTCCACATGTTCTCCCCATATCTGCATAGGTTTCCTCCGCGTGCTTTGGTTTCCTCCACAGTTCAAAAGACGTGCTAGTTAGGTGCATTGACCATGCTAAATTCTCCCTCAGTGTACCCGAACAGGCACTGGAGTGTGGCGAACCGGGGATTGTCACAGTAACTTCATTGCAGTGTTAATGTTAGCCTACTTGTGACAAAGAACAAAGAACAAAATCAGTCTGGGAAACAGGCCCTTCGGCCCAACGAGCCCACGCTGCCATCTCAACACCACCTCCCTACCCATGACCCCTATCTAATGTTTTATGGCCATCCAGATTGAGGGAAAACTGATTTAGGGACAATTTATTCCTGCCAATCAGCCTTACAGCACATCTTTGGGGTGTGGGAGGAAACCGGAGCACCCGGAGAAAACCCACACAAGCACGGGGAGAATGCGCAAACTCCCACAGACACCGGCCCAAATCCATGTGTCTGCACAGCAATCAGCGATAGTCACTGAGCTGTCGTCTTGCCCAGTATCTGGTCCAGTTTAGGCACACACTAATGACATGAAGCACTAGGCCAATCTCAAACAACCAAGAGCAGCCCCAGTACGACCCATCGCGTGTATGCCCTTCGTTGGACACAAGGTGGACCGACTTAAAACCTGTGAATGAAAAGAGAAAAACATTATTATCATACTATACCCATTTACATTTCTAGGGACATCCCAATGCTAATGACCCTTAATTAAAGGTTCTCCTATATCCACCCATCTCCAACTCAGTCATGTGCCTAAGTTACTCTTAAAGGACTCTAGCGTGTTTGCTTCCACCACCTTATTTGGCAGAGCATTCCATACCCCCACTACCCTCTGTGTGAAAAACCTCCCTCTAATATCTGTGTTGTACCTCTCCCCCCTCACCTTAAGTCCATGGCCCCTTGTCCTACGTGACTCTATTATAGGAAATAGCTTACCTCTGTTTACTCTATCTATACCCTTCATAATCTTATATACCTCTATTAGATCCCCCCTCAGTCGGCGTCTTTCAAGGGAAAAGAGCCCCAATTTCTTCAATCTTTCCTCATACCCCAGTCCTTCCATACCAGGCAACATCCTGGTAAACCTCCTCTGCACTCTCTCCAGAGTCTCCATGTCCTTCTGGTAGTAAGGCGACCAGAACTGTACGCAGTACTCCAAATGCGGCCTAACCAACGTTCTGTACAACTGCAACATTAGACTCCAGCTCTTATATTCTATACCCCTTCCTATAAAGGCTAACATACCATAGGCTTTCTTCACCACACTCTCCACTTGCACTGTCACGTTCAAAGGCTTGTGCACTTGCACCCCCAGGTCTCGCTGCAACTCTATACTCCTTACAGGCTTACCCTTTACCATATAACTTCCCCCTACATTATTCCGGCCAAAATGCATCACCTCACATTTATCTGGATTAAACTCCATTTGCCGTGTATCTGCCCAATCAACCAGCCTATCAATGACACTAATGAATAAACTTGAACTTCTAAGATATTCTTCCTCAGATAAGGAGACCAAAATGTTACACAGTAAATGGAGTTGAGGTGCACATCGGCCATGAACTGCCTGGCCTGCGCTGTTGAATAGCCTCCTCTCTCTCTCGGTGCTGGGGCAAACAACAGAGCCACTGGGAGGTGCCTGTAGAACTGGACTGCACCAACCCCAGATATTGGCCAGGGAACGTACGCTGTTCAGAGTGAAATAAAAAGAATTGTGAAACAAATGGTTTTGTCCATTAGGAACTGCGGGAGCAGCAGCTGGCCAGGATCAAAGAGCTGGACGATCTGGTGATGGATGCTCGAGCCAAACACTCACAGTGTGTACACGACCTCAAACTCAACTTCAACAATGAGAAGGCTGAGTACAAACAGAACGCCAGGCGGAGAGTGAAACAGCTGGAGAAAGATGCAAACAAGGTGAGAAAGGTCTCCAAAACAACACTAAAATAACACAATTGGCAAATCAGGTGATTTTACGTGGGGAGCATTTATCAGTGTCCTATTCCTGAGCTCTTTCCTCTTTCTGAGCTGTGGAACGCTATTGATTCTGTGACTCAATAGCTAAAGACTGTTTCACCAGCACTGTGGCCCAATCAGCAACCTCATCTCCCCAGCTCACCTTCTCCATTCACCTAAAATCCATTGCTGTGTTAGGTCCGGCTGCCTGGATTATTTAGACAAAGTTTTCCGCCCCCGGGCTTCCCGCCCAGGGCCTCCCGCCCCAGGCCCTCTTCTTTGCAAAACCAGATGGTGAAGAACTTACATCCCAATGGAAATTGAATCACAGGGGATCTTTTATTCTGCCCCCTTACTGTGCTTTGTTAGTCTAAGTCAACGTCCCCACTCTTTCACTACACTCTTTAGTATTTCAAATGTTGGAAGTCACTCAGCCCAAGTGCAAATGCATTCCATATGCATTTGTCACATTTACAACACAGAAACAGGATATTCAGCCCAACCAGTCAATGCTATTGTTTGACCTCGTAAATGGTCTCACATTTACCACTCCATTTCCATATTCCTTCAGTTCCTTCATTGCAAACTCTAATTTCGAAGGTTGACAAAGCTTCTGTCTCAACAATTCACTGAAAATCAATTTCAGTCTCATATCTCTATTGGCATGAGGTTTTTCCTCACGTTATCCCTTCTGCAGAATGTCAGAGAGAGACCACCTCCATGTAGCTGCCTCTCATGGCACAGGGTTTTCCTGCCATTAGCAAAATGCCAACATGGCTGTGAAATGGTCCCTATTTGGCCTGTATTCGCTGTCCACTTCAAGGCGGTGACCAGGAGGATGGTTTGTGGTATGGTGGTAGCATCCCTACCTTTGGACCAGAAGCTCCAGCTTCAAGTCCATCGCCAGGACTTGTTGCTCCCAAAGGAGCATTTACAACATGGTTCAGCAGGCTGATAATCAGCTCTGGAACGTTCCACCATTTCCCCCACTATTCCCCAGCGAGAGAAAAGTGTGTGGGTGTGCGTGTGAGCGAGCGAGCGGGCAGGCAGACGGGATGATGGAGGTGACTAGTCTCTTCATATTATTATCAGTACAATTGTCCGACGACAGGACTGCACTAGGGAGCTGATCCAGTGCAGTCACTGGAACTGGTAAAGTCCTGGCTGCTTCTACACATCGTGGTGAAGTTTTGCAAACTCTCAGGGTGTAGAGTGGAAAGCCCACAGTGAGGAACACCAACAACCTTAAGCAGGCCTGTAGACATTGCAGATCAAAAAAAATGAATGAGGTGTAATAGTGCATTGGTTTTAAATGCCTAAATATTAAGAGGATAATGGAACAAACAGATAGACATCTTCAAGGTAATAGTCTGAGTTTCAAGCCATGTCCCCTGTCTGCCCCACAGGAGGCAGTGTGCTGCCTTATTGAGCACATTGAATCGATCAAAGTGGAGAACCAGCAGCTGCGAGAGGTGTTGGTGTGCTTGATCCGGCGCTCCCGGGTCCTACGTGAGCAGCAGGATGAGCTTGAGGCACAGTACAAGCAGCTGTTGCAGGAGAGAGACTACTGCACCAAGTTGAAAAAACTGCGGTGCAGGAAGCACCTCAGCGACTATGTGGAACCAAATGTCAAGGAGCAGCCGAAGATCGCAGAGGAAGCAGAAATCAAGGAGCGGCCCAAGACTAAGGTGGAGCTAGAAGTCAAGGAACAGCCTAAGGTCAAGGAGGAGCCGGAGTCCGAGGAGTCGTCAGAGACCAAGGAAGAGCTGACATTCGGGGAGCAAGAGGAAGAGGAACTAGATGAAGAAGAAGAAGAAGACCTAGACAGTGATGAGTTAGATGACGAGTAGTTAGAGAGTCTGAGGAGGCTGGGCTGGAGAACTGAGAGAAAGTGCCAAAACCATGGAACTAACAGGCAACCCTTACCCATTTAACCAGCTGGCTCTCCTGTGTAAATATGACCCCAGAAAGATGTCAGAATCACCATTTTCCATTTTTCTTCTTATCAAAATTGTGCAACTTGATTTTTGTCTCCATCAGTGAATATTAAATTGATGTACAGTACATGTTCAAGTATCAGTAATTTCTTTAAAAAATTCTTACTTCCCAACCACAAGTCCCCTCCACCCAAAATAAACACACTCCGTTTTCTACAATGTAGTTCTTCCACATTTGTTTTTGGGAGATTGCAAAACTATTCTTAATTTGAGCGTTCTTTAGAAGATGGTGATGGGTTGATAGTGATTGAGTCATACGTTGACACAAAGGAAGATGGTTATGGTTGTTGGAGGTCAATCCTCTCAGCTCCAGGACATTTCTGCAGGAGTTCCTCAGGATAGTGTCCTAGGCCCAACTATCTTCAGCTGCTTCATCAATGACTTTCCCTCCTCTGTCGTAAGTGGGATATCCACTGAAGATTGCGCAATGTTCAGTATCAGTTGCAACTCCTCAGATACTGAAGCAGTCCATGACTAAATGCAGCAAGACCTTAACAATATCCAGCTTGGGCTGACAAGTGGCAAGTAACATTTGTGCCACACAAGTGCCAGTCAGTGACCATCCCCAGCAACAAAAGAATCACCCGTGACAGTGTACCATCACTGAATCCTTCCCCTGTTAACCTCCTGGAACTGCGTTGGACTAATCACTTAAATACTGAGGCAGGTCAAGGGTTAGGAATCCTAAAGCAAGTGACTTACTTCTTGACTCCCCAAAGCCAGTGCACCATCTTCAAGGCACAACTCAGGAGTGTGATGGAATACTCTCCACTCGCCTGGATAAGTACAGTTCCAGCAAAACTCAAGAAATTTGGCACTGTCCAGAAGAAAACAGTTTGTTTGAATGACACCCCATAAACAAACATTCACTCCCTCCACCACTGAGCAACAGTGGCAAATATTTGGCCTACCCCTGCTCCTATTTCCTATGTTTCCATGACCAATGCTTAGACCTTAGCTATTTACAGTCTATATCAATGATTTGGATGTGGGATCAAATGTAATAGTTCAAAGTTTGCCAATGTCACAAAACAAAGTGGAAGTATGAATTGAGAAAGATGCAAAAAAAGTTTCAAGGGGATTTAGACAGCCTGAGTGAGTGGGCAAGAACAAGGTAGATGACATATAGTGTGGAAAATGTAAAGTTATCCATTTTGGTAGGAAAAACTAGACATGAGGAGTATTTCTTTAATGGTAAAAAATTATGAACAAGAACATCCAAAGGGAGCTCAATGCCCTTGTACACAAGTATTTTAAAGCTAACATGCAGGTGTGGCAAGCAATCAGGCAAATGTATGTTGGGTGTCACATAGAGACATAGAATATAGGAGCAGCAGGAGGCCATTTGGCCCTTGGAGCCTGCTCTGCCACTCATCAAGATCATGGCTGATCGTTCAACTCATTAGCCTAATCCTGCTATAAAAACATGCGGGGCAGCATTCATTGCCCATCCCTTATTGATCTTGAGAAGGTATTGGTGAACTGCTTTCTTGAACTGTTATCAATCATGTGGTGTAGGGAGGCAATTTCAGGATTTTGACACAGCGAAGGAACGGCATATATTTCCAAGTCAAGATGGTGTATAACTTAGAGAGGAACCTGAATGTGGTGATGCTTAAAGAACTGTAACCAGCAGGGCTAGGGACCAAATGCTGGAAAGTTTAGGCTAGGTGGCTCAGTTTCTCAGCCTCCTGCACCATAAACCTTTAATGATTTGACTCCGAGTTGCTATGTTTCTAAGATACTTCCTTTCAAAATTGATAAGTGTGGTAGCATGCCCTCTTAAGGGGCGAGTCTGTTAGGAGTCACATGGCCCATTGGGCAGTAGATATGTGAATCTGACATGAGCGTCCAGGCAGTTGGAGTCGTGGAGTTCAGGAGCATTCTCATCTCTGTCCTGTATTTAGTTATTTTCCCCAATGAACTGCTTGTTAGTTTATCTGCCTAGTTGGTCATCTTCATCTCGCAGCTATTATACAGTTGGCGATGAGGTAAATTGGAGCCCTTTCCATTATCTGCTACATATTGGGAGAGCACTCCTCACATCAAAAACCTTTTGAAAAACATTGCTGCAGCAACTTGCAAGTGCCAAAGTTCCTGACCGGGAAGTCATTTGACCCTGTCATAGAACAGTGGGTCTAATATGTAGAGCATTTCCAATTATTCTTCAGGACCAATGAAATCGGTGGGGGGAGGGGGAGGGTGGTGATGGCAAAAAGCAGGAAGTTGTCCTTCTACTAACCTGTGGAGCTCAGACTTACCATCTCATTCAAAGTCTGACATCTCCAGGGGCCCCCGATACTAAAATTATTGAGCAGCTCATTGCATTAGTCAAGGAACACTACCACCCAAAACCATCAGTGATCATGCAGCAGTACGGATTGAACTTGACAATGAGAAATAAGGGGGGGGGACAATCGCAGCCTTCATGGCATGTTAGGACAGTTGGTGAATTTGGATCAACACTCAACGATATGTTCATAGATTAGTTTGTGGCATGAATAACCTCAATGCACAGAAGAAAATACTCGCGAAGACAGAACGTATCTTGACAAAAGTATTGCAGATTGCTCAGGCTACAGAAAGAGGTGCATTAAAATTGCCCAGTGTGCAGGCAGGCAAGGTGGAAACCGCTGGTAGTCATAGTGCCAGGGATGAGGGCATAGAAAGCTGTGAGCCACAGACCAATGAGCAAGGCAGGGTGCAGAGATACAGAAAATCAGGTCAGCAGACCTGGATCCCAGAACCGATATGCCACCAATACAGCGGAGAGCACCTCCAGGAAAGATGTAAATTTAAAGACATAATGTGTCTTGCCTATAACAGAAGAGGACGTAAAAGGAAGAAATACAGAACCAAACAAAGCCTGCCAAAGGTAGATTAAAAACATTCCAGTGCATAGTTTAGAAAATGACTCCGAAGAAGAATCTGAATATTACAGATTAAACAATATTAAACAAGTCAGCCCCAATCATACTGGTTTAGTGGTCAACCATTAAGTATGGAAGTTGGTACAAGAGCATCTGCCACTGTCATAGGAGAGCAGAAATATCAATAATTGCAAGCTGGGATCCAGCCTTTGAAATTGAGAAGCACAAAGGCCAGGCTGGCCATGTACACTGGAGAAGCCTTGAAGATACTCAGTACTACAGCAGCACTAGTAACACACCAACATTAGCCAACCCAGTTACCTACCATCATGGTAAAAGGCCAAGGGCTCAGCCTCACAAACCGAGATTGGCTCTGTCAGATCAAATTAAACTGGTTAGAAATCTTCAGTATTAATTAACGCAATTTTCAGGAGATCTTAAGGAAATAGCAAGAAGTATATCAGAACATGCTGGGTAAGATACAAGGTATCAAGGTGGAGATCTACACTGATCCAGAGTCAGAGCCCATTTTCTATAGAGAAGCTGAGCTCAGGTGGCTGGAGAACTTGGGAACAGTTAATCCTGTGCAGTTTTCGGAGTGGACTGGCCCGAGTGTACCCGTGGTTAAACCATGCAGGATTTATCAGAGTCTGTGTGGACTCTGTAAACTGACAATCACCCAAGCTGACAAATTGAATCGGTACCCTTTGCCTAAAATTGAAGCCAGGTTAGCTGCAGACTTGTACGAAACTCAACATGAGTCATGCCAGTCAGCAGTTCGAGATGGACGAGGCATTGAGGGAATTTGTGACAATCAATAGCCAAAAAAGACGGACATATTAGCAAGAGGCATCATGGTTTTGTACAGGGAGGTCATGTCTCACTAACTTGATCAAGTTTTTCGAGGAAGTGACAAAGATGATTGATGAGGGTAGGGCAGTGGATGTTGTCTACGTGGACTTCAGTAGGGCTTTTGACAAGGTCCCTCATGCAGATTAGTGCAGAAGGTGAAGTTGCATGGGATCAGAGGCGAGCTGGCAAGGTGGATACAGAACTGGCTCAGTCAAAGAAGACAGGGTAGCAGTGGAAGGGTGTGTTTCTGAATGGAGGGCTATGACAAGTGGTGTTTCTCAGGGATCAGTGCTGGGGCCTTTGTTGTTTGTAATATATGTAAATAATTTGGAGGAGAATGTAACTGTATTGATTAGTAAGTTTGCGGACGACACAAAGGTTGATGGATTTGCAGATAACGATGAGGACATCAGAGGATACAGCAGGATATAGATCAGTTGGAGACTTGGGCAGAGAAATGGCAGATGGAATTTAATCTGGACAAATGTGAGATAATGCATTTTGGAAGGTCTAATACAGATAGAAAGTATACAGTAAATGGCAGAACCTTTAAGAGTATTGATAGGCGTAGGGATCTGGGTGTACAGGTACTGAAAGTGGCAATGCAGGTGGAGAAGGTAGTCAAGAAGGCAAACTGTTTGCTTGCCTTTATTGGCCGGGACATTGAGTCTAAAAATTGGCAAGTCATGTTGCAGCTTTATAGAACCTTAGCCAAAGTTGGGATATAGTGTTCAATTTTGGTCACCACACTACTAGAAGGATGTGGAGCCTTTGGAGAGGGTACAGAAAAGATTTACCAGGATGTTGCCTGATATGGAGGGCATTAGCTATGAGGAGAGGTTGGAGAAACTTGTGTTCTTACTGGAACGATGGAGGTTGAGGGGTGAAAGAAGTCTACAAGATTATGAAGGGCATGGACAGAGCGGATAGAAGCTTTTTCCCGAGGGTGGAACAGTCAATTACTAATAGGCATAGGTTTAAGGTGCGAGGGGCAATGTTTAAAGGAAATGTACGAGGCAAATTTTTTACACAGAGAGTAGTGGGTGCCTGGAACCCATTGCAGGGGGAGGTAGTGGAAGTGGATACGGTAGTGAATTTTAAAGGGCGACTTGACAAATATATGAATAGAATGGGAATAGAAGGATATGGTCCGTGGAAGGGTAAGTGGTTTTAGTGCAGTCAGGCAGCTTAGTCAGTGCAGGCTTGGAGGGCTGAAGGGCCTATGCTGTAATTTTCTTTGTTCTTTGTTTACTGCCTTTGGCTCCATTGAATCATAGAATAGAATCCCTACAGTGCAGAAGAGACCATTCAGCCTATCAAGTCTGCACCAACTCTCTGTCAGAGTATCTTACTCAGGACCTCGCCCCTGCCCTATCCCTATAACCTCACACATTTACCATGGCCAATCTGCCTACCCTACACATCTTGGGACACTAAGGGGCATTTTAGTATGGCCATTCCACCTAACCTACTCATCTTTGGACTGTGGGAGGTAACCCGAGGAAACCCACACAGACAGAGGGAGAAAATGCAAACTCCACAAAGTCCTCAAGGCCAGAATTGAATCTGGGTCCCTGACGCTGTGAGGCAGCAGCGCTAACTGCATTGACTTTGCAGGCCTTTTCATGTGCACTATGTTCTGATCATTATTGATGCTCACTCTAAGTGGTCGAGATGAAGATCACAACGTGGCAACAAAAGATAAAACTGCAGCAAATGTTTGCCACCCATTGGTTGCCTAAAACACTGGTCTTTGATAACGGGACTGCATTCACTTTATGCAAACCAATGGCATACATCATGTGCGAACAACACTCTACACCCTAATTAAATGATTTAGCTGAAAGGGCTGTCCAAATGTTTCAATCTGCTTTGAAGAAACAATCATCTGCACCTTTACAACTTAGACTGGCCCATTTCCTACTCAAATACAGAATAACATCTCATGCAACTACAGGTATGGCCCTTGCAAAGATGCTGATGGGAAGCCATTTTTGAACAAGATTTAATATTCCCAAGTTTGGCAGAGAGTACACATATGAAATTTCAATGCTGGTCCAAACTGGGTCCCTAGGAAAGTCGTGGCAAAGACAGGTCCAGTGTCATACACTGTTGACGCACAAGGGAAGAAAATGGAGAAGCAATTGGATGGCCTCTTAAACCATGCAGTCCCTGCGGTGTAGGTAAAAATCCCAGTGCTGTTACAGAGGGAGTTCCAAGATTTTGACCCAGCGATCGTGAAGGAACGGCGATATATTTCCAACTCAGGATGGCGAGTGACTTTGAAGGGGAGCATGTGGGTGTGGTTCTCCAAGTATTACTGCCCTTGTCCTTCTCAATGGTTATGAGCGTGGATTCAGAAGATGATGTCTTGATGAGTTGCTGCGTTGTATTTTATAGATGGTACACAAATGCCACTGCTGGTCAGTGGTGGAGAGCATGAATGTGGAAGGGCTGTCAGTGAAGCAGCCTGCAGGCATTCAGGAGGTGAGTTATTCACCATAGTAGCACTAGCCTCTGACCCACTCTTTTAGATAGATGGCTAATTCAATTCAGTTTCTGGTCAGCGGTAACCTCCAGAACGTTGATGGTGGTGTAGTGCATGCAGTTTTAGCCCCCTTACCTTAGGAAGGATATTATTGCCAGAGAGAGAGAATGCAGTGAAGGTTCACCAGACTTGACTGACCCATGAAGATCAATTGAGGGAACCGGACCTGTATTCGCTGGAGTTTCGAAGAATGAAAGATTTCATTGAAACCTATAAAATACCTGAAAGGGATACACAGGGTTGATGCAGATAAGATGTTCCTCTTGGTTGATGAGTTTAGAACCAGGAAGCACAATTTCAAAATATGGGGAAGCTACTCCGGACTGAGATAAGAAACATAGAAAATAGTAGCAGGAGTTGGCCATTTGGCCCTTTGAGGAGAACTTTTTTCATTCAAAGGTTTGTTAATCTTTGAAATTCTCTACCAAAGAGTGCTGTGGAAGCTCAGTCACTGAGTGTGTTTAAAGCAGAGACTGACAGATTTCTAAATTCCAATAACATGAAGAAATATGGAGATGCTGTGGGGAAAAAGACATTGAAGTGGATGATCAGTCATGATCATATTAAATAGTAGAGCAATCTTGGTGGCCTAGATGGTCTCCTCCTGCTATGTTGCCCCGGGGGGGAATCAGCCATTGGCACTGAAGGCTTCTCAGAGGATCTCCTGCCCTAGAACCTGCTGGAAGTCTGGAAAAGTTTATCGTACTGGACGGGCGAGCTGTCTGGAATCTTTTCTGCCTCTGGTGATATTGCATGGCAGCAGGAAGATGAGGAACTGTCGTCTTTCTGCACCATTTTCGCAGATTGCCAGCCTGTCCCCAAATGGCTGGTCAAGTCTAGCAGTATGTTTCTTCCCATTTGCACATGATAAATTTGAACAATATTTTAATCGCAAAATAATTACACGATGCATAAAAGAGCACAGGCGGGTTAGCAAAACACTTCATACTATTGAACAGGCTAAAACACATCCAGGTGTATTTTTAAAAATATCACAAAATAGCATTTTATTTAAAAAAAGAACATTTTGGTAACAGTGAAAGCTAAGAATTTTTCCATTCAGCTAGTAATAAAACATTACTCGCACATTAGGCGTAGACTAAAATCATGAATAGGTCACTGAGACAATGGGACGGCGGCGCGGGCTCGTTGGGCCGAAGGGCCTGTTTCCCGTGCTGTGTTGTTCTTTGTTCTTTGTATTACCTTCCTTATCATTCTGCTACTATACACTGCTCCATCACTACAATAAACATTAGGCCCCAGTCATCATTCCAGCCAGTGTTGGTAGACTCTTTATCCATGGAATGCACCACTGTGTATGGATGATACTGCCTTGATCCCACAAACACATCCACACACCTTCCAGCTCAGATCATGGACTGAAATCCAGAACCTCTATTCATCTGACATCCATATTGCTATGTCAGCTGTTTGTCACAAATCTAACCTACTGCCTTCCTTCTTCTTGTGGGTCAGATCCGACCAGGAGCTGCATCTATCCTCTCAACCATCAAGAAAGCTCACAATCCTTTCCCACCATCCTCTCCCCGCCACCCAACCCCACCCCACCCCACCATCCTCCCCCCACCCCCCCACCCTCATTAACTTTAAATCTTTAATCTACATCAAAAGGAATGAAAAGTCAAAATTTCCAAAGAATAATACTGGAAAGGCTCAGCTTGTTTACAGAATACTGATAAGGATGAGGGACAGGCATCATTATTGTCAGTAGGGCTGCACCTAAACCCTGCAACCAATCTGCAGGGCTTTATACTAGTCCACACACCCCACGATGTCTGTACAGTTTTTCATGTTAGGTCCACTTAAACTATGAAAAGAACACTCCAGCAGAAAAGTTTTCCACTCTGCTCTGAGTGATTTTGTTTGGAATGTTGAATTCAAAGGGCTAATTTTAACTTTGGCATGCAACGTAGAACATGGCTGCAACATGAGGATTAGTCCCAGATAATTACAGCTCCAACAACACTGAAGAAGCCTGGCAGCAGTCAGGACAAAACAACCCACTTAATCAGCACCCCATCTACAAACATTCACTCCCTCCACCACCGATAAATGGTGACAGCCAATGGTGACAGTCCATCTACAAGATGCACTGCAGAAACCCATTAAGGTTCCTTAAGCAGCACCTTCCAAACCCATGACTACTACCATCTAGAAGGACAAGGGCAGCAGACACATGGGGAACACCACCACCTGCAAGTTCCCCTCCAAGCCACTCACCATCCTGACTTGGAAATATATTGCCGTTCCTTCACTGTCATTGGGTTAAAATCCTGGATTCCCTCCCTAACAGCACTGTAGGTGTACCTACACCTCAGGGACTATAGTATTTCAAGAAGGTAGATCACCACCACCTTCATAAGGGCAATTAGGGGTGGGTAATAAATGCCAGCTAGGCAGCAATGCCCACATCCTGTAATTTATTTTTTAAAAGGTCGGGAAGTATACATAATTAATGGGAGGGAGTACTAGGCCGGTCAGATAATGAGCAGCCATTTCAACATTGCTTATTGTAGACAGCAATCCAAAATTAAAAATAGCCCAAGTTTGGTGGTCACAGGTCAATCACTGGTAGGAGCAATGAATTAAGAATATTGCACAGGAAGGGTATTAATTGGCTTACAATGCAAGTCCTCCCCTCCCATACACACACTACATTCTCAATAAGCTTAGAGACAGCAGTGTTTTTTCATCCGAACTTGCAGAACCTGTGGGAGATATTATGCAGCGCATCAACCCATATTTTACCCCTCCAGCTCTCACTGCAGTCCGAATGCACTGGAACATCATTTATCATCCAAAGTGGACTTGGAAGAAACAAGAGTGATATACTTAAAATTGAGGACAGCAATATCACAACAATCACTGAATCTCAAAAATTGGCAGGCCTGAAATAAGAACAAGGCTGACATTTACAATAATCAAGAAATCAGTCCACAAGGACTTTCCACTTCTAACAGTAACAACAACATTGAAACAGTCTGGAAGGGAGAATGAGGACCTCGGTGGTTGTGCACAGTTTGAATCCCTGGATTCCACTGGAAAGAATGCAAGTGCTCAGTATTACAATGTCTCTGCTGGTTTTCCTCTCTCTTAGTGGTCACACAGCAGAGGTGCTGACAAGGAATTGTGCACTACGTATATCAGCATCAGTGAGGCAAGTTTGCCACTTTGCTTCACATCAAGTGGTCACGGCAGAAAAGACCAAGTGGTCACGGCAGAAAGCATGCAACTTGACAGCCAAACTAAAATTTTTGTACATTTTAACCCGTAATAAGTCCTCGGCAATCCCACAAGATCAATGGTCTTTACATGTTCAGCACAGTAGTCATTTTCATCTTTTACTTCTACTCATTCTCCATTCTGGAAGATTCTGATTCCTTTTGCAATACAAATCTTTGTGTGTGGGGCCGTTCAACAATATTTTGCCCTACTGATCACTGTTTAAGGTACAAACCTAAATGGAATCATAGAATGATATATCACAGGAGAAGGCCAATCGACCTACTGTGCCAGTGATGGTTCTCTGAAAGAGCTATGTAATTAAGCCTACTGTCCCAATCTTTATCCATAGCTCTGAGCATTAACTGTCTGTTATTAGGGCATTCAAAGCTGATCTTGACCTATTGCCACCTCTACAAGTGTCTAGCAATGAAAGAAGCTGGAATTGTGGACTGATAGTTCCTCTAATTGAGATTCTCAGTGACACCCCGGACTGTGGCATATCCACATCATGACCCCGGACTGGAGCAGAGGTCCCTCCCATAACCTAGAAGGCCAAGCATTCAACAGCTTCCATCTTTTACAAATGGGCACGCTCTTTAGAAAATAATATATACATTTATTCACAGGATCAAATAATTCCAAAGCTTTAGGTTTGGAATAAACTAAAATTAGTCTTCAGAGGGTTGAAATGTCACATGAAGCCCTCACACTGTCTCAAACGGGGCAGCTGCAAATAAAATGGTGTTGCCTCCTCCTGCATTCCCAAAGTGAAGACACTTTGCCAGGCATAGGTAGATGAAGCTGACAGGACAAATCGCAATGCTGAGTGCGAGCCAATGGTGGATTCCAAAACTCTTATGCTTCTGTAAATGTGGGCTAATTAAAAGCAACACCATGCGCGTCACCATAAAAAAGACAGGTAATTTTTGTAAAGCAGCAGCTTGACTGCTCTTTTGGCCTATATTCCAGTCCGCCAGTTAGCCAGTGATTAAATTGAGGTTTCATCCTGGCATGATATGATAGAAATAGTGTGGTTCCTCGAAGGAGCGGTGTTCATTCCATTCACTTCCTTTCCTATATTTTCATAAGCATCCTCTTTTTCACTGGTTCCATTTAAACCTGATTCGCTCTTCTGGGTGATGGTCAAGGGTCGGATTTCATCAGGGGAGCCCAAACTGGGAACCGTGGGCCCCCCAGCTGCATCCATATAAGTCCCCTTATGCATGTCCTTGGACACTTTTCTCCTGCTGCACCACCGCTGACCAAATTTGTAGATGAAGGCACCAAGGAAAAGGCCAAGGACCAACAAGAAAAACATCAGGAAATAACTGACAGAATTTTTAACCTTCACGGGATCGGATGAAGACTTTGATTCCAGGCTGTAGGAGGCTTTATAAGTCAGCACATTGTCCTCAACACACATGCACTTATAATCACCCAGGCTGTCCTGTGCTGTTGTCACGCTGATTCCTCTGGCTTTGTCATTGTTACTCAGGTTTCCATGTGGAGTTATCCAGTAACAGGTTGACCAAGCAGAACTGGGTTCGCACTGAAGGAAAACAGTGATCCCATCCATTGCTGGTATCACCTTTGCCAGGGGTACCTTCGATTCTGGAAAATAAATAAAAATCTTATAGACAGGATTGGGCTTCAACTATCACTTGTGGAAATTGCAAAAGGCAAAGTTTCAAAGTGCTTCACAGCCAATAACGTACAGTACTATAATGTAGGAAATCATTTCACAGTGCTCAGCAAAAATATATACCAGTAATAAGGAAGGACTGTAGAAAAAGAGATAATCAGCCATGGATAGCTAAGAAATAAAAGAACATAGAACACAGAACACTACAGCGCAGTACAGGCCCTTCGGCCCTCAATGTTGCGCCGACCAGTGGAACCAAAATGCATACAAAGTGGCAAAGATTAGTGGGAACCGAGAGGATTGGAAAATTTTTAAAGGTCAACAGAAAGCCATGAAAAAAAGCTATAAAGAAAAGTAAGTTGGATTATGAGAGTAAACTAGCTCAGAATATAAAACCAGATAGCAAAAGTTTCCTCAGATATATAAAATGAAAAAGAGTGGTTAAAGTAAACATTGGTCCTTTAGAGGATGAGAAGGGGGATGTAATAACTGGAAATGAGAAAATGGCTGAGGCATTGAACAGGTATTTTGTGTCGATTTTCATAGTGGAAGACACAAATAACGTGCCAAAAATTGATGACAGGGAGGCTATGACAAGTGAGGACCTAGAAAGTATCATTATCATGAAAGAGGTAGTGTTGGGCAAGTTAATGGGGCTAAACGTAGGCAAGTCTCCTGGTCCTGATGGAATGCATCCCAGGGTACTGAAAGAGATGGCAGGAGAAATAGCAAATGCTCTAGTGGTAATTTACCAAAATTCGCTAGTCTCTGGGATGGTTCCCGCAGATTGGAAAACAGCAAATGTGATGCCACTGTTTTAAAAAAGGATGTAGACAAAAGACGGGTAACGAGGCTGGTTAGCTTAACTTCTGTAGGAGCAAAAATGCTTGAATCTATCATCAAGGAAGAAATAGTGAGACATCTGAACAGAGGGCAGTACGGTAGGATGAGAGAAGAATTGGCGAATGTGGACTGGGGGAGCGCGTTGGAAGGTAGGTCTGCTGAGGAGCAGTGGAGGATCTTTAAGGAGATCTTTCTTGGTGCTCAGCAGAAATTTATTCCGATGGTCAAAAAGGACCGTAGGAGGAGAAGTAATAAGCCGTGGATAACGAAGGAGGTGAAGGAAAGTGTTAAATTAAAAGTGGAGGCGTTTAGAGTAGCTAAGAGTAGTGGGCGAGAAGAGGATTGGGAGAAGTTTAAATGTCAACAAAGATTGACAAAGAATTTGATAAAGAAGGGTAGGAGAAACTATGAAGCTGGGCGCGCACTTAATATAAAAAAGGATAGCAAGAGTTTTTATAAATATATAAAAAGGAAGAGGCTGGCTCGGGTGAACGTTGGACCCTTAGAGGATGAGAAGGGGGACTTAGTGGTAGGGGATGGGGAAATGGCTGAGGTCTTGAATAACTTTTTTGTTTCGGTCTTCACGGAGGAGGACGTGAATAATTTGCCAGGTGTTAGAGATGGAAAGGTGGTAGGACTGGAGGGTCTCAATGACATTAGTGTTACTAGAGAGGCGGTGCTCGACAGACTGGAGGGGCTGATTGTGGACAAGTCGCCAGGACCGGATGGAATGCATCCGAGGGTTCTGAAAGAAATGGCAGAGGTGATAATGGATGCCTTGGTGGTTATTTTCCAAACGTCACTGGATTCCGGGGAAGTGCCGGAAGATTGGAAAACGGCTAATGTTACACCGTTGTTTAAGAAGGGTGCCAGGCAAAAGGCAGGGAATTATAGGCCTGTTAGTTTAACGTCTGTTGTAGGTAAAATGTTAGAATCCGTCATCAAGGAGGAAATAGCGAGGCATCTCGAGGGGAATTGCTTGATAGAGCAGACGCAGCACGGTTTCGTTAAGGGGAAGTCGTGTCTGACAAATTTACTGGAGTTCTATGAGGATGTGTCTAGGGCGGTAGATAGAGGAGAGCCGGTGGATGTGGTCTTTCCTGATTTTCAGAAGGCGTTTGACAAGGTACCTCACAAGAGGTTACTGCAGAACGTCAGGGGACATGGAGTTGGGGGTAGGGTGTTAGCGTGGATAGAGGATTGGTTGTCAAATAGGAGGCAGAGAGTGGGGGTCAATGGGTGCTATTCGGATTGGCGGATGGTGACTAGTGGAGTGCCCCAGGGGTCGGTGCTGGGGCCTCAGCTTTTTACCATTTATATAGATGATCTGGAGGAGGGAACCGAGTGTATGGTGTCGAAATTTGCTGATGACACCAAGATTGGTGGAACGGCAAATTGCGCGGAGGGTGTGGAGAGTCTACAGAAGGATCTAGATAGGCTGGGCGAATGGGCCAGGAACTGGCAAATGGAATTTAATGTTGGCAAGTGCGAGGTGGTCCACTTTGGTAGGAATAATGGTAGGAAGGATTATTACTTACATGGCGAAAAACTGCAGCAGGCAACGGTGCAGAGGGACCTCGGGGTCCTTGTGCACTAGTCGCAAAAACGCAGCTTGCAGGTGCAGCAGGTGGTCAGGAAGGCGAATGGGATGCTGGCCTTCATAGCGAGGGGGATTGAATATAAAAGTAGGGAGGTCTTGCTGCGGCTATATAGGGCATTGGTGAGGCCGCAGCTGGAGTACTGTGTGCAGTTTTGGGCGCCGTACTTACGCAAGGATATTTTGGCCTTGGAGGGAGTACAGAGGAGGTTTACTAGGCTGATGCCGGAGTTGAGGGGGTTGAGCTATGAGGAGAGGCTGAATAAACTAGGCTTGTACTCATTAGAGTTTAGAAGAATGAGGGGAGATCTCATTGAGACATATAAGATGATGAATGGGATGGATAGGATAGAGGTGAAGAGACTCTTCCTGCTCAGAAAGGACAGTAGGACTAGGGGGCACAGCCTCAAGATAAAGGGGGCGCGGTTTAGAACGGAGTTGAGGAAGAACTTCTTCACTCAAAGGGTGGTGAATCTCTGGAATTCTCTGCCCGTTGAAGTGGTGGAGGCTGCCTCGCTAAATATTTTTAAGACGCGGGTTGATGGGTTTTTGATAAGAGAGGGGATTAAGGGTTATGGGGAGAGGGCGGGAATGTGGAACTGAGCCACGACAGATCAGCCATGATCTTGTTGAATGGCGGGCTAGGCTCGAGGGGCTAGATGGCCTACTCCTGCTCCTATTTCTTATGTTCTTATCTGGATATAAATTGTTCCATTGGTAAGACACAGCATGGGTTCATGAAGGAAAGGTCATGTTTGACTAATTTGGTGGGATTCTTTGAGAACATTACATATGCAGTGGACAGTGGGGAACCTGTAGATGTGATGTATCTGGTTTTCCAGAAGGCATTTGACAAGGTGCCATACCAAAGACTGCTACATAAGATAAAGGTGCATGGTATTACGGGTGATATATTAGCATGGATAGAGGTTTGATTATCTAACAGAAAGCAAAAAGTGGGGGTAAATGGGTGTTTTTCCGGATGGTAATCATGACTAGTGGTGTGCCTCAGTGTTGGAACTGCAATTGTTTACGATTTACAATGATGATTTAGAGTTGGGGACCAAGTGTAGTGTGTCAAAATTCGCAGGTGACACTAAGATGAGGCAGAGCAAAATGTGCAGAGGAAGCTGAAAGTCTGCAAAGGGATATAGATAGTCTAAGTGAGTGGGTGAGGGTCTGGCAGATGGAGTACAATGTTGGTAAATACGAGGTCATCCATTTTGGTAGGAATAACAGCAAAATGAACTATTATTTAAATGGTAAAAAAATACAGCATGCTGCTGTACAAAGGGACCTGGGTGTCCTTGTGCAAGAATCATAAGGAGTCAGTTTGCAGGTGCAGCAGGTAATTAAGAAGGCAAATAGAATTTTGTCCTTCATTGTTAGAGGGATGGAGTTTAAAAAGTGAGATTATCTTGCAGCTGTAGAAGCTGCTGGTGAGGCTACACCTGGAGTACTGTGAAGAGTTTTGGTGTCCTTACTTGAGAAAGGAAATACTGACACTGGATGGGGTACAGAGAAGATTCACGAGGTTGATTCCAGAGTTGAGGCGGTTGGCTTATGGAGGGGAGACTGAGTAGAATGGGGCTAGACTCATTGGAATCAGAAGAATGAGGAGAGACCTTATAAAAACATATAAGATTATGAAGGGAATAGATAAGATAGAAGCAGGGAAGTTGTTTGCACTGGTGGGTGAAACTAGAACTAGGGGGCATAGCCTCAAAATAAGGGGGAGCAGATTTAGGACTGAGTTGAGGAGGAACTTCTTCACCCAAAGGATTGTGAATCTGCGGAATTCCCTGCCCAGTGAAGCAGTTGAGGCTACCTCATTGAATGTTTTTAATGGAAGGATAGATAAATTTTTGAACAGTAAAGGAATTAAGGGTTATCGTGAGTGGGGAGGAGGGGGGGTGGGTAAGTGGAGCTGAGTCCACAAAAAGATCAGCCATGATCTTATTGAATGGCGGAGGTGCCCGAGGGGCCAGATAGCCTACTCCTGTTCCTAGTTTTTATATTCAAATAGCACTCAGATAGAATCCTACAATGCAGAAGGAAGCCATTCGGCCATCAAGTCTGCACTGACCTCAATCCCAACCAGGCCCTATCCCCATAACCTAGCTAGTCGTCCTGACACTAAGGGTCAATTTAGCATGGCCAATCCACCTAACTTGCACATCTTAGGACTGTGGGATGAAACCAGAGCACCCTGAGGAAACCCACGCAGACACAGGAAGAATGTACAAACTCCACACAAACAGTGATCCAAGCCAGGAATCGAACCCAGGTCCCTGGCACTGTGAGACAACAGTGCTAACCACTGCGCCACCTTAAATGATAGTGAAGAGGTAATGAACAGATCATTTCAAATTGTGGTACTGGTTGAGGGATGGATATTGCAGGCAGCATGCTAGCACAGTGGTTAACACCACTGTCTCACAGCACCAGGGGCCCCAGTTCAATTCCAGTCTTGGCTAACTGTGGAGTTTTCATGTTGTCCCAGTGTCTGCATGGGGTTTCTTCCAGATGCTCTATTTTCTTCCCACAATCCAAAGATGCATAGATAAAATAGATTAGCCATGGGAAATATGTAGGGTTATAAGAATAGGATGGAGCAAAGGGTTTGGGTAAGGTATGCTGTTAGAGAGAGTCTATGTAGATGCAATGGGCGGAATGGTTTCTTTCTGCATTGTAGTGATTCTATGATTCTACAGTCAGGTCATCAGCAGATATCTGCTGCTGTTGTCCCGATAGAGTCGGAAAACCTTTAATATCCACTGAACTGTTTTAATATGTTCACTGAAAGCGGTAAGTGAGGAGAGTTACAGCAGTGTGTCATGTCAATAGTGCAGCCAGTTAGCCAGTGGCGGAAGGAACAGATACTGATCCCAGAGACGTGCATACCAATTAATTAAAGTTATCTGCCCTGGATGGCTTTGAGTCAGGAGGGAATTTCCTACATTTTTTTGAAAAATGCCATGAAATCATTAATCACATTCACTGCCTAGATAGGTAAAGCCTTGGGTTTACATCATAGAATTATAAAATGGCTATAGCATGGAAGGATTAGCTCAGTTGACCAGTGTGTTGTTGAGAATAATGCCAATAACGGTGGGTTCAATTCCCATTCCAGCAGAGGAAGACTTGGGATCTGTCTGGCTTGGTAAGAGGAGACAGAGAGTAGTAGTGGAAGGGTCCTTTTCTAGCTGGAGGTCTGTCACTAGTGGTGTGCCACAGGGCTCTGTACTGGGGCCTCTTCTTTTTGTAATATATATAAATGACTTGGAAGAGGGAGTAAGTGGTGTGATCAGCAAATTTGCAGATGACACTAAGATGGCTGGATTAGCGGGCAGTGACGAGCAGTGTCTGGTAATACAACGGGATATAGATAGGCTGGTATATTGGGCAGATATACGGCAAATGGAGTTTAATCCGGATAAACGTGAGGTGCTGCGTTTTGGCCGAAATAACGTAGCGAGGAGTTATATGATAAAGGGTAGACCTATAAAGAGTACAGAAATGCAGCGGGACCTGGGGGTGCAAGTGCACAAGTCTTTGAAGGTGGCAGTACAAGTGGAGAAGGTTGTGAAGAAAGCTTATGGTATATTAGCCTTTATAGGAAGGGGTATAGAGTATAAGAGCTGGAGTCTAATGTTGCAGTTGTATAGAACGTTGGTTAGGCCGCATTCAGAGTACTGCGTCCAGTTCTGGTTGCCTTACTACCGGAAAGATGTGGAGACCCTGGAGAGAGTGCAGAGGAGGTTTACCAGGATGCTGCCTGGTATGGAAGGACTGGGTTATGAGGAAAGATTGAGCAAATTGGGGCTGTTTTCCCTTGAAAGATGGCGACTGAGGGGAGATCTAATTGAGGTATATAAGATCATGAAGGGTATAAATAGAGTAAACAGTGGTAAGCTTTTTCCTATGTTAGAAACGCACAGTACGAAGGGCCATGGGCTTAGGGTTGGGGGGGGGGGGCGCGAAGTATAACACGGATGTTAGAGGGAGGTTTTTCACACAGAGGGTAGTGGGGGTATGGAATGCTCTGCCAAGCACGGTGGTGGAGGCAGGTACGCTGGAGTTGTTTAAGAGTTACTTAGACAGGCACATGAGTGGGTTGGAGATGGAGGGATCTCGGAGGTTGTTTTAAATAAGGTTCAGTAGCCTTGGGACGTCCCTGGTAATGTATAAGGATGTGGAATGATACTAATGTTTTTCTCTGTTAATTCACAGGTTTTAAGTCTGTCCGCCTTGTTGTCCAACGAGGGACATACAGGCGATGGGTCGTACAAGGGCTGCTCTTGGATGTTTGAGAATAGCCTAGTACTTCATGTCGTTAGTGTACGCTTAAACTGGACCAGATGCTGGGCAACACGACAGCTCAGTGACTATCACTGTTTGCTGTGCAGGCACATGGATTTGGGCCAGTGTCTGTGGGAGTTTGCGCATTCTCCCCGTGCTTGCATGGGTTTTCTCCGGGTGCTCCGGTTTCCTCCCACACCCCAAAGATGTGCTATTAAGCTGATTGGTGTAATAATTTGTCCCTAAATTAGTTTTCCCTCAATGTGGAATGCCATAAGCATAGATAAGAGTCATGGGTGGAGGGGGGACTCGTAATGTTAAAATGGCGGCGCGGGCTCATTGGGCCGAAGGGCCTGTTTCCCGGGCTGTTTTTGTTCTTTGTCTCCTTGTCTCCCATGCTTGATGCGGAGTGCTGTACCTCAAGTTATCTAACCAATTGTCTTTCCAAAATAGAGATGCCTACAGTTCCTGAACCAGGGATAATTATCTACCTACAATACTTCTAGATTCCCTTTTGTTATGTCCTAGTGTCTTCTCATACTCTTTTCTAGTCTCTCTAGCCTCCTTTTCATTTCTGTTCTGAACCTTTGCAGCCAGTTACTCATTTATATTATCAATCTGACATCTGCCAAGTGCACTAATTTTTAATTATCCATGCGATATGAGCACTGCTCGCAAGGCCAGCATTTGCTGACCATCTCTCACTGTCCTCAAGAAGGCTCACTAAACCATTTCAGAGGGCTATTAAATGTCAGTCATATTGTGTGGGTCTGAAGCCACATGTCAGCCATACTGCGCAAAGGACATTGTTCCACTTCATCTTTCGATCTCTTTCGACATCTAAAGAACTCTGGCTTTACTTGTACCTTTCCCCCTCATGGAAATAAATGCACTTTGACTGTAACCAAACCATCTCCTCTTTAAAACAGCCCATTGTTTCAAATCAGTTTTAGAACAAAGAACAGTGCTATTAGGCTGATTGGAGGTAATAAATTGTCCCTAAATTCGTTTTTCCTCAATGTGGAATGCCATAAGCATAGATAAGGGTCATGGGTGGAGGGGGGACTTGTAATGTTAAAATGGCGGCACAGGCTTGTTGGACACAGATCTTCCCTAACTTCTTCTTGCCCTTTTCCATATCTAACCAAAAGTTTATGGTACTATGATCACTGTTCCCTTAATGGTTCCCTGCTGATCAGTTTGATCTACCTCTTTCCACAGAACCAGACCCAGCAATGCTCCTTCCTCACTGAGCTTAAATCATACTAGAACAAAGAACAAAGAACAACACAGCACGGGAAACAGGCCCTTCGGCCCAACGAGCCCGCGCCGCCGTCCCACTGTCTCAGTGACCTATTCATGATTTTAGTCTACGCCTAATGTGCGAGGATCAGGGAGGTCCAATTTAGGGACAATTTAGTACCCAATCAATCAGCCTAAAAGCACATCTTTGGGGATGTGGGAGGAAACCGGAGCACCCGGAGGAAACCCACGCAACCACGGGGAGAACGTGCAAACTCCCACAGACACAGGCCCAAATCCATGTGTCCGCACAGTAACAGAGATAGTCTCTGAGCTGTCATGTTGCCCTCGAGATGGTCCAGTTTAAGCACACTAACGACATGAAGCAATAGGCAACTCCCGAAGCAATGTCCAAGAGCAGCCCACTACAACCTGCCGCATGCATGCCCCTTGCTGGACTTAAATGCCTGTGGAGACAAAAAAATTCATTATTAAACAGGCAAAGACTAACATCCCTGAGGCAAAACGTATTCCCGAGCCTACAATGTTCAGTAAGGCCTACTATATCCCCCTATATGTAGCCCGCTCATGTGGCTGTCTAAGTGACTCTTAAACAACCCTAGCGTGCCTGCTTCCACCACCTTACTCGGCAGTGCATTCCACACCCCCACTACCCTTTGCGTAAAAAACTGCCCTCTAATATTTGTCTTATACCTAGCCCCCCTCACCCTAAGCCCGTGACCCCTCGTTCTATCCATTTCTAATAGCGGAAAAAGCTTACCACCATTTACTCTATCTATCCCCTTCATAATCTTATAAACCTCTATTAGATCCCCCCTCAGCCGACGTCTCTCAAGGGAAAACAGCCCAAGTTCATTCAATCTTTCCTCGTAAGACAGCCCTTCCATACCAGGCAACATCCTGGTAAATCTCCTCTGCACTCTCTCCAGGATCTCTACATCAAGACAACTTTCCCAAACACACTTCTGAAACTCTTTCCCCTTTCTCCCTTATTACTATCCCAGTCTATAATAGTGGAAATTCCCAGTTTATCTACTCTACAGGCTTTATACCTCTCTGTCATTTCCCTGAAAGTTTACTTTATACCTTCTTTATTGTATAGAACATCTCATCGGAGAAACCGTGCCTCTGAGTTCCAGATTTTAACTACCTCATGAGAAAACATGCTTTTGTTCCACAGGAAGTGGGCGTCACTGGCTAGGCCAACATCTGTTGCCCATTCCTTATTGTCCTGGGGAAAATGATCATGAAATAACATCTTGAACCACTGCAGTCCATGTGGTGTTAGGGAGAGAGATTCCAGGATTTTGACCCAGCAACAGTGAAGAAATGGTGATTTAGTTCTAAGTCAGGCTGGATCGGAGGGGAACTTGTATTGTCCAGGCTCACACACAAACAATGATCACTATGACTACCAGATGATTTAGCCTTTTAACTTGGAAACTCTTTCAGGCTCAGCACTCTGCAGTCACCTTTTTTTTTGCTGAAGTCTTACAGCATAATGATGTTGGATGGTGTCGGCAGACGGAAGATACTTTAAGTGATCTATGACAACCACAAAGTGACCATTATAGACTATCATAGTATGATAATTGAACAAATATCAGGCATTGCCAGTCTCGTTGGCCTACCCCCTTTGGCACCTGAATCCTTTTCAATGTTTTTTAATGCTGTAGTGAAATTTTAATAGTCTGTGGCTCAAATCAGAAGTTTGATGAAATATTTATCACTTGCCTAGAAGGGTGAAGCTGTTGCAACATTCAATTAGCTTAACACCACTAAAGCCTGAACAGCCAGAACACCTCTGGGCTCCATCTCAGCCCTCCACTGCCAACATACTGGCTGCAGTTCCCAATTTACAGGATGCACTGCAGCAGTTCTCCAAGGCACACTGGCACAGTGGTTAGCTGCCTCACAGTGCAGGGGACCTGGGTTTGATTCCTGGCTTGGATCACTATCTGTATCGAGTTTGTACATTCTCCTTGTGTCTGCATGGATTTATAAAATATACAGATATTACAAATATCTTCTCCTTGCTGTTGCTAAAATTTCAAACTGACCTTTAAAAATACGTGAATCAATGTCTGTCTGTGATTTCAGAACAAATGACTGTTGGGAAAACTTATACTTGCTCAGGTTTCCTCCCACCATCCAAAGGTGTGCGGTTTAGGTGGATTGGCCATGCTAAATTGCCCCTTAGTATCAGGGGAACTAGCTAGGGTTATGGGTTCTAACATGCGATTATGGGGGTAGGGCCTGGGTGGGATTGTGACTGATGCAAATACGATGGGTTGAATGGCCTCCTTCTGAACTGTACGATTCTATGATTCTATGAAGGTTTCAGATAAGATATTAAAGAAAGTTTTCTTGGAGTCTTGGGCAACATTTATCCCTCAAACACTAACAAAAACAGATGATCTAGAGCTTGAGGGACCTTGCTGCAAATTACCAGATTGAACAGGAAAGAAGAGTGGGGCTTGAAAGTCCACCCCAGGAACAGAAAGGTCTCTTATCAAACTTACCTTTCTCAGATTTACACAAGATATTCATCTGTGAATGGTCATGTTCTACATCTTGCAGCATCCTAGAGAAACACAATTATTTTGTTTTTAGCAGGGTGAAATAATTGTCACTTGTATTTAAAATCGTCACACTTCTATATTAAAACATAATTCAAAGAAGGTGTAAATACAAGGTTATAGTGCTCAACTATACATGTGGATTCAGGAATTTATAACCAAAAGTTTCAACATGTAACATGTTTCAACATGTAAGTTTCAACTGTGTGCAGTTTTGGACGCCGTACTTACGCAAGGATATTTTGGCCTTGGAGGGAGCGCAGAGGAGGTTTACTAGGCTGATACCGGAGTTGAGGGGGTTGAGCTATGAGGAGAGGCTGAATAAACTAGGCTTGTACCCATTAGAGTTTAGAAGAATGAGGGGAGATCTCATTGAGACGTATAAGATGATGAATGGGATGGATAGGATAGAGGTGGAGAGGCTCTTCCCGCTCAGAAAGGACAGTAGGACTAGGGGGCACAGCCTCAAGATAAAGGGGGGGCGGTTTAGAACGGAGTTGAGGAGGAACTTCTTCACTCAAAGGGTGGTGAATCTCTGGAATTCTCTGCCCGTTGAGGTGGTGGAGGCTGCCTCGCTAAATATTTTTAAGACGCGGGTTGATGGGTTTTTGATAAGCGAGGGGATTAAGGGTTATGGGGAGAGGGCGGGAATGTGGAACTGAGACACGACAGATCAGCCATGATCTTACTGAATGGCAGGGCAGGCTCGAAGGGCTGGATGGCCTACTCCTGCTCCTATTTCTTATGTTCTTATGTAACGTGGAGAATCCTAAAATCTTAAATATTCTCTTGAAAGATAATTTGAGTGAAAAGCTGTAACCCTGACACAACATCTGAAGCAGGGAGGGGCTCACAGTTGGACTGTTGCACAGGCATTCTGCACAGAAACAGGAGTGGGTCATTCAGTAGCAGGATCTTAAAAACATAGAACATAGAACATTACAGCACAGTACAGGCCCTTCGGCCCTCGATGTTGTGCCAAGCTATGTCCGAACCCAAGATCAAGCTATCCCACTCCCTATCATTCTGGTGTGCTCCATGTGCCTATCCAATAACGACTTGGAAGTTCCTAAAATGTTCAACTCCACTATCACAGCTGGCAGTGCATTCCACACCCCAATCACTGAGTAAATAACCTACCTCGAACATCCTTCCTATATCTCCCACCATGAACCTTATAGTTATGCCCCCTAGTAACAGCTACATCCACCCGAGGAAATAGTCTCTGAACGTCCACTCTTTCTATCCCCCTCATCATCTTATAAACTTCTATTAAGTCGCCTCTCATCCTCCTCCCTTCTAAAGAGAAAAGCCCCAGCTCCCTCAACCCTTCCTCATAAGACCTACCCTCCAAACCAGGCAGCATCCTGGTTAATCTCCTCTGCACTCTCTCCCATGCTTCCACGTCCTTCTTTTAGTGAAGTGACTAGAACTGCACACAATATTCCAAATGTGGTCTCACCAAGATCTTGTTGCGACACTCAACCACACCATGGCTGATCTGTACGCCAATTCCATTGACCCATCTTAGCTCAACTGATGTTGATAATCTTTCCAAAAAAAACTAGCAATCTCAGTTTTGAAGTTCCAACCAACCCTTAGCACCCACAGCCTTTTCTGGGAGAGTTCCAGTTTTCCACTATCGCATTTGTAAAAGTAGTTTATTTATTAGTCACAAGTCAGCCTTACATTAACACTGCAATAAAGTTACTGTGAAATTCCCCATAATCAGGCGTGTGTTCATGTCAATGTACCAAATCAGCACATCTTTCAGAATGCGTGAGGAAACTGGCGCTCCCAGAGGAAACCCACGCAGACACGGGGAGAACATGCAAACTCCATGCAGATTGTGACCCAAGCCAGGAATCAAACTTGGGTCTCTGGCGCTGTGAAGCAGCAGTGCGAACCACTGTGTCACTGTGCCCCAAGTGTGTAATTCCTGATTTCCCTCTTGAACAGCCCGACTGTAATTTTATAATTGTACTCCCTATTTCTGCATTCCTCAACACAAGGAAATAGTTTCTCTCCATTTGACAGATCAGAAACCCCAGGTACATTTTGAAGTTAGCCTACACCCTAACTTTTTATGATTTTGGCATTAGGGTGAGCAAAATGTATCTCACTTCAGGTATGATTCAATTGACCCACAAGGAAGCATTTATCAAAACAAACTTTACTTAAGAATGCAGTTAAAATGTAACAAAAAGAATAAGCTTCTATCAATTGAAATACTTAAACTGGCAAGGTATAATTCTTAACAACTAGCCATTGCTTTGGTTCCAACGTAACCAGTATCCCCGTAGACATAAATCCCTTCTTCAGAATCAGTAAGCACCAAAAACAGGTATGGTCACATGTATGTTAGATTTCCAGCCTTTTAATACCTCTGGACAGACATCTGGACAGACACCTATCTTCTAACTCTCATACAACCACCTCCAGAGAAAGATCCACTACCAAACAGCAGAATTCCAGGGAGACTTATTTCCTGACAGATTCCATTCTCCAACTCAAGAAAGAGAAAGACACAGAGAAAGCAACTTCTCCTGAAAGAACACAAGCAGCACTCTGAGTTTGATTTCTCTCCGTGAGCCTGACTTTTCTGTCAGTCAACCTAATCAAGTCCCACTCTGCAAAATCCCAGGGGAAAACACTAAAAACAGAACAGCATTTCCAGATTAAAACAAACATTTTAGCAATTAGGAGCAATTATGCTGCTGCAATAATAATGCAGGGCTGCCTACTCAGACCCAGTGGCACTGGTGTTAGAACAGATTGTTTAAAAAAAATTCCTGCACAGAAACATGACGCAAATACATTTCTTAAGGCACAGTATCGGCACACCATCCAATCTTCTTTCTTTCCGGGGTGGAATGAATCACCTTCTTCAATTGCTACAGTCCATCTGTTTCATCTTGCAACTGCTACAAGATATGACGGCAACCATATTGAGTGGGAGGTCTCAAACAGGCACCTTCAAAATGCATATCAGGATTCACGCAAAGCTGTGAGTTAGCCCCCACAATATGTACAAACTACCTGATCATAACTATTCACCTGCCTTCTGGCATCAGAAGGAAAACTCTTGAACATCAGTTGCCTCTGTGCCAAAACCAAATAGACCACTGTTGACATATATGACTTAAAATTTGTGAATGGCTGCAGTGTCATTGTCCATTCTGCACCAGATTTGCAAACCATTCTCAATACTTTCAATTCTGCAGACAAGAAACCCAGTCTGAACATTACCAAAACCAAATTTCTATCAGCACACACCTGATCAGCCAAAAATTCCACCTCCCTTTATGTTGAAGGAGAGATTTTGGAATGTACTGAACACTTTCCATCCCTTGGCAACCACCTCGCTCTCAAAAGATCACCATTGATGAGAAGATCAGCTGCACCAACTATGGCCAACAAGTGTCTGACAACAAAAGCCTCCAGAAGGCAAGAGGAATCCTCCAGTTATCATTACACACCAGTTATCATCACATGTGATCCTGTGCTTAAAAAACAGAGGCTTGGAGTATAAAAGTTACGATTAACTTTATAGCCATTGACAAGAGTATTATTTGACTCTGTTACTCTGTACACACTAAACAGAATAAAACTCCAGAAAAGCAGTCCAATTATCTCAATTACAGTAGTGCTGTTTCAAAAGCCTTTCTCATGCAATTCAATCATGAGGGAAGATCCAACTCCTCCACTGGTACTCACTCCTGAGCGGTTTCGCTTTCATGTTGAACACATTGCAATTTCTGTGCGTCCCAGCTGCACAACGGATCCTTTGCCAGGTAGCAGTCCTCACAGTTGGCATACTTGCTACAATTTACTGCTGGAAGCTGAACCACCATGCGAGTTGATCCAACGTAGACGGACCCCTGAAAGAAACAATCCACGTCAGCAACAAATTCACTCTCTTCCAATTACCGATTTCTTTATGAAGCTCTTCCACCGGGCTGAGTCTAGAAATTTCTGAATTCTACAGTGCTGAAAGAGGCCATTCGGCCCATCGATCACAATCCCACCCAGGCCCTATCCCTGTAACCCCATGCATTTACCCCCAACACCAAGGAAGAATTTAATACAGCCAATTATAACTGTAACTACTGTAACACTACATTATGCACTCTCTTGTTTCCTTCTCTATGAACAGTATGCTTTGTCTGCATAATGAGCAAAAAACAATACTTTTCACTGTACGTTAACACATGTGACAATAAATCAAATCAATCCAACTAACCTGCACATTTTTGGAGTGTGCGAGGAAACCGGAACACCCAGAGGAAACCCACACAGATACAGAGAGAATGTGCAGACTCCACAGCCAGTGACCCAAGCAGGGAATCGAACCTGGGTCTCCAGCGCTGTGAGGCAGCAATGCTAACTACTGTGCCATCGTGCTGCACTGTACTATACTTAGAAGTTGATAAGTCATCAGGACGGAATCAGATTATTAATTCTTTCATGCAATGCAGGTGTCACTACTAAGCATTTATTACCCACTCCTAATTACTCTTGTGAAGATGGTGGTGGCAACCATCTTGAAATGCTGCAGTCCATCTGGTGCAGCCACAGTGCTTATTTTTGTAGTTTGTTTATTAGTGTCACAAGTAGGCTTACATTAACACTGCAATGAAGTTAGTGTGAAAAGCCACCACACTCTAGGGAGGGAGTTCCACGATTTTGACCCAGCGACAGTGAAGGGACGGCAATATATTACCATTCACATACACACGGGGCAGGGGAGGTGTAGGAAAATGCTTTGTTGAAATGGCAGCGCGGGCTCGTTGGGCCAAAGGGCCTGTTTCCCATGCTGGGTTGTTCTTTGTTCTTTGTATTTCCAAATCAGGATGGCGATTGGCTTCAACAAGAACTTGTCGTGGTGCTGTCCTGCATAGCTGCCATCCTTGACCTTCTAAATGGCAGAGGTATCTGGTTTGGAAGGTCTCGGTGAGTTGCTGTAATGCATCTTGTAGATGGTACACACTGCTGCCATTGTGCATCGCTGGTGAAGGGAGTGAATGTTTAAGCTGGTGGATGGGGTGCCAGTCAATTTGGGCTGTTTTGTCTGAATGACCCAAGATTGCTGCGGGACGCAACTGCGGAAATTGGCCATAATCTCTCAATCTTCCTTAGATACTGTATAGGGTGATGCTACCCTGGGGAACTGTAAATGTTACAATCTTGTTCAAAAGAGGATATAAGGATAAACCCAGAAACTACAGGGCAACACTTTAACCTCAGGGGCGGGTAAGATTCTGAAAATGATGACCCAGAACAAGGTGGAGACAGGAGGATTAATTAGGGAAAGCCAGAATGGATTGGTTGAACACAAATTATATTTTAACTTGACTTCTTAATGTGGTAAAATATTTGATGCATGTACACAGATTGTCAAAAGGTATTTGATTAAGTACAACATAATAAGCTTTCTGGCAAAGCTGAAGCCTACTGAATGAAAGGGAAAGTTGCAGCATGGACACAGAGTTTGTTGAAGAAAACAGTAATGGTGAACACTAAACTAAAACCAAAATACCGTGAATTCTGTAGATCATAAATAAAAACAGAAAATGCTGGAAGTCGGAACACCTGGAGGAAACCCACGCAGACATGAGGAGAACGTAGACTCCACACAGACAGTGACCCAAGCTGGGAGTTGAACCCAGGTTGCTGGCACTGTGTGCCACTGTGCCTCACCCAGCTATGGGCCCAGCTAGTTCTGGAGTATAAGTCTTCAGTACTATTGTCAGATTGTTATCACGGACAAAGCCTTTGCTTTATCCAGTGCCATCAGCCATTTCTTGATAGCACGTGAGTGAAGTGAATTAGCTGAATACCGGCATCTGTGACACTGGGGAACTCAAGAGGAGGTCAAGATGAACCATGCACTTGGCATTTCTGGCTGAAGTTGGACTGCAGGGTTTCAAACTGGCTTGCCACCAGTTTCTTGAAGGCAATTAGGAATAGCAATAAATGCTGGCCTTGCCAGAGATGTGGTGATGCCGGCGTTGGACTGAGGTGGGCACAGGAAGAAGTTTCACAACACTAGGTTAAAGTCCAACAGTATTATTTGGAATTACGAGGTTTCAGAGCACTGCTCACTCACCTGATGAAGGAACAGCGCTCCAAAAGTTATGATTCCAAATAAACCAATGGATTTTAACCTCGTGTTGTGAGACTTCTTACTGTTGCCAGAGATGCTCAAGAACTAACAAAAATAAGAAACTGGGTTTGTTCTCCATAAAGACATGGTTGAGAGGAGATTTGATAGAGAAATTTAAGATCACAAGGGGTCTGCCCACAGTAGACAGAAAGAAACCTATTGTTGATGGAAAGTTTGAGAACCATAAGCTTTCAAAAGGGAATTGATTTAAGCATCCGATGAAAAAATAAATTGGAGATCTATGGGGAAGAGGAAGTGGGGCTCTAAACTGCTCTTGTGGAATACTGGCACAAACTTGACAGACCAAATAATCCCCTTCAATGCTGCAGCTGTTCTATGATTCAATAATTTAATTGCCAATTCGGTGATGGAAGAGAACATTTGAAGTGGCATGGCTCATCAATCTCTTGATTCATGGCTCAATGAAAAGCATTAATAAATCAGCAAGTTAATGTTCAACTATGACCTAGCTTTATGTGCAAACACCACTCAAGAGTTTACACAGAATAGCCCATTTATATTGTACCCTTTGCCAGTGCATCTAATGTGGCTGGGGCACCACCTGGAGAATTAGCTTCATAACCTATCTCCTGAGGTTGAGTACTCAGCCTGCCTATTCGGTCAATAAAACAGAACCTACACATACATTCCTGCTCACCTGTTCATCTGTATATTCCTCCAACCCCTGTCACATTGGGGAGGGGTGCTACCAGGAAAGAACATCAACACACGTGGTTGATTGGATACAATAGGTAGGAAAGTAAGTTGTGAAGAGGACCCAATGGATAAGGACAGGCTAAGTGAGTGGGATATAATGTCAGAGAATGTGAAATTATCAATTTTGGAAGGAAGAATTTAAAGAAGCACAATACCTAAATAGTGAGAGATTGCAGAGGAATCTGTGTGTCCTGGTGCAAAAATCAAAAGGCTAGTATGGAGGTGGAGCAAGTAATTAGGAAAGATAATAGAGTGTTATTGTTCATTATGATGGGGAAATTGAATACAAAAGTAGGGAGGTTTATGCTTCAGTTATATTGGTGAGACTGCATCTGGAATAGTGTGTACAGTTTTAGTCTCCTTATTTAAGGAAGGATGTAAATGCATTGGAAGCAGCGAGTGAAGGTTTACGAAACTGAGACCTGGTTCGGGCAGGTTGTTTTATGAGGAAAAGTTGGACAGGCTAGGCTTGTAACCGCTGGAGGTCAGAAGAGTAAGCGGCAACTTAATAGAAACATAAGATCTTGGGGACTGCTGACAGGGTGGATGTGGAGAGGATGTTTCCTCTTGTGAGTGCATCTAGAACTAGGAGTCACTGTTTAAGAATAAAGACAGAGAAGTGCAGAAATCTTTTTTCTTAGAAGGCCATGAGACTTTGGGACTGTCTTCCTCAAAAGGCAGTGGAAGCAGAGTTCTTGAATATTTTTAAGGCAGAGCTAGATAGGTTCTTGAAAAGCAAGGGAGTGAAAGGTTATCAGGCATGTTGAGTTGCGGTTACTATCAGATCAGCCACAATCTTATTCCATGATCGTACAGATTGTACAGACATGTGGAGGAGGCTCAAGGGACCGAGTAGCCCATCCTTTTCCTAATTTGCATGACCATACAGAAACCTGGCCATACTGTGACAAAGTAAAATATACACAGTCTATGGAAGCAGTAGCATTGATGCACTGAATGGCTATCACTTGGTCCACCATATTTTCAAGATTGTAAGATTGATAAGGTCCATACTGCAAGATGTGATGCCCTTCTGATTTGATGGGTTCCTTACCTTGTGTACTGCAATGTACTGAACTTTCTCATCTGTCTTGAAGACTACGTAGTCTTCCACCACATGGGTCTTGGAGTGGCTTCTGACTGCTTTGTGCAAATGTCCAGTTTCTATATATGAAAAAACAAACAAGGCTACATTATTCCCAAGTAAAGCACAAATTAGAACACAGAATTTGAATAATTTGAGGTGTGACATGTGGTGATTGTGACATTCTAGCAAAAGTCAAATGACTTTGGACTTCTGGTTGAAGCTCTCCATCACTGGGTATTTCCCATCCTATAAAATACTGGATTAGCCTCAACTAAATATAATGTTGAATCCTAGGTGCTACACTTCAGCAAGGATTTTAAGGCTTTACAGAGGGTGCAGAAAAGATTTATGAGAATGATTCTAGGGATGAAGGGATTACATGAAAAGACTGGAGAAGTCTGGATGATTCTTGTTAGAGAAGAAAACATGAGCAGTGATTTGACAGAAGACTTCAAAATCATGAAGGATCTGGATGGAGTGGACAGAAAGAAAATGTTCCCATTGGTGAGCAGGAGGGTCAAGACTCAGAGCACACAGCTCATTGACCTGAAATGCTAACTCTCTCCACAGATGCTGCCAGATCTGCTGTGCATTTCCAGTA
Source organism: Carcharhinus amblyrhynchos (assembly GCF_965287045.1). NCBI lineage: Eukaryota > Metazoa > Chordata > Chondrichthyes > Carcharhiniformes > Carcharhinidae > Carcharhinus > Carcharhinus amblyrhynchos. The sequence goes on along the minus strand of NC_137324.1, from coordinate 8,991,765 downwards.
CTTTTTATATATTACACAGATTGACAAAAGAACCAAAGGCAACATGAGGGAAGAAGATTATGCAGCAGGTGGTTAGGATCATGAATGTACATGCAATCCCTGAGAGTATGATGAATTTGATTCAATGTGCCTGTCAAAATGGAAATTAATCGCTCAAAGAGAAAAGGGCAAAGGAATAGGTCGAGCTAAACTGCACTAGGGATGGCCAACAACTGCTAGTCTTGCCAGTGACACCCACCACTCCATGAAATAATTTTTTTATAAATCCCAGTCATTGAATGGTGACAGCACAGAAAGGGGTCATGGGTTCCTGGGGTCATTTTCAAGAATCTATCTAGCTCTGCCTTAAAAATATTCAAGAACTCTGCTTCCACTGCCTTTTGAGGAAGAGAGTCCCAAAGTCTCATGGCCTTCTAAGAAAAAAGATTTCTGCGCTTCTCTGTCTTTATTTGGCAGAACCCAATGACCCCAGGACCCCATGACCCCAGGACCCAATGACCCCTTTCTGTGCTGTCACCATTCAATGACTGGGATTTATAAAAAAATTATTTAATGGAATGGTGGGTGTCACTGGCAACACCAGAATCTGTTGGCCATCCCTAGTTGTCCTTGAACTGCGTGGCTAGGACATTTCAGACGGCAGTTCATAATCAACCACGTTGCTGTGGCTCTGGAGTCACATGCAGGCCAACATAGGTAAGGATGGCAGATTTCCTTCCCTGAAGGACATTAGTGAACCATTTGCATTTTGACGACAATCAATGATCATTTAACCATCACTAAGACCAGCTTCCCTTATAGATTTTTGCATTATTGGGGAAGGGATGGCCTAGTGGTATTATCGCTAGACTATTAATCCAGAAACTCAGCTAATATTTGGGGATCCGGGTTTGAATCCCATCACGGCAGATGGTGGAATTTGAATTCAATAAAAAATATCTGGAATTAAGAACCCTACTGTTGACCATGAAACCACTGTCAGTTGTCGGAAAAACCCCATCTGGTTCACCAATGTCCTTTTGGGAAGGAAATCTGCCATCCTTACCTAGTCTGGCCTACATGTGACTCCAGAGCCACAGCAATGTGATTGACTCTCAGCCATCTTCTGGACAAGGAATGGGCAATAAATGCTGACCAGCCAGCGACACCCATGTCTCATGCATGAATTTTTTAAAAAAATTATATAAATGAATTTAAATTCCACCACCTACCATCCCAGAACATTAGCCTGGGCCTCTGCATTATTAACACATTGACATTACAATTATACCACCAAATCTTGGACACTGCTATTGCGTTTAGGCAGCACTGATTGCAGGAATTTCATGTACAGTCAATCTATGATGCTCAGACTTTGAGAATCCTTGTGAACCACCATCACTCTGCCCCTCTTTCCTGGATCACAACACATCACATTTAAATCCCAGTAAACAATGCTGATCATCTCTTCCAGTCCTCTCTGCATTCCAAAGCAGAGAGGTATGATGTAATAAGAGCATGGATGCTGTCTAAAAACAGAGAAGTAGCTAGGTTGGTGTTTCAAGTTGAGACTTGTTACCACACTCTAGTGCATGTTTCCTCTTTCAGAGCTCTGTATCTCACTAACTAATGAAGAAAGTAATCAATTGGAAACATTGACTGTATATGGACAGGTCTCCAGATAAGAACATTTCCAGTGCTTTTAAGATGCTATTTAAACACAAGCTCATGCTCTTTTAAAAAATTGCATTCATTTTGTTCTTCTAACAGCAGCTCCAGTAAAGAAAATCCTACAACAACATTCCTGTTGATTTCCCTTCCTCTTTTAACTGAGATGCTTGCTTGGTACTACTTTAAACCAGGTGGAGAATCTAGCGCACCATATTGTACATAACACTCCACTGCATTATTCTTCCACTGAACCTCTACCTTTTCCCCAAGAAGCACTGACTGATAGTGGCTCAGGCATTGATATCTGGGATCTTGTCCAAGTGCCCACTATTCACGTGTGACCCTTGACAGGAAATGCAGGCATGTTACCTGGTGGAGGAGGACATCTTAGCTATTATGATGGCCATGGTGGAACGTCAATAGATCTCCCAGTGAGTCTCATAGAGTATGCGCCCCCCTATTAGGTGGGTGGAAGCTCACCCAATAGGGGAGGAACAGCAAGGGATTTAAAATCAGCTGGCTCCATTCAGGCCAAAAGTCATAACGACCTACAGCTTGAGCTGTACACTGTGGCTGCCGAACAGAACTTTCTGCACATTGTAAATAAAGGGTGATGGTAACAGAGGACCAGCCTCAGCGAAATCATTGCATTGGCAATGAGGAGTAAAGTCAGTTTTATTTTTTCCCTCGGGCAATGGACTGAGGGCCTTTTCTGCGCTGTATGACTCAATCCTTTCATGTGGTGTATGGAGCAACAGGACAAGGTTTGCCCGGTGTAAGTCCAACTTTCCCTGAGTCATCAGGGCGGCGTTGAGTTTAGGCATTTTGTTTAAATTTCTGTTCTTCATAAAATGCAAGTCTTCAAGAGACATCTCTAACTGAGACAGCAGAATGTGTCAACTGCCTTCACACCCAGGAATAAAGCTTCTTTAAAAAAGACAATGAGGATAAAATAACACCCTAATGACCGAAGTGTCACAGCAAGCCTAACCAGACATAAAACAGGATAGCAATCAACACCAAAACCATGAAAATTCCTCTCCTTTTTTTTTGCTGGAGCAGCAGTAGGGTGTTACCACTATTTGAGATCAACGAAGATATCCCTTCTATCACCATGAGTTGCTAAGAGCAACTAATTCCACAGTTCCTTACGTGGTATAATGCCATTACTGTGACAATTACTGTAAAGCTTAATTCCGAGTGCAGCAAAGTGCAACATCACAAAGGACATGGCCAGGATTTCACAAAAGCAGAAAGAGAAGTCTTTTGCTTAATCAGGATCTGATCCACATTCCACAATGCACAGTCCTTCCAACTACACAGTCAGGGAGGTAGATCAAGGGCAACATGGTGGCAGATAGTTAGCACTGCTTGCTTCATGACACCAGGGACCCAGGTTCAATTCCAGCCTTGGGTGACTGTGTGGAGTCTGCACACTTTTCCTGTGTCTGCGTGGGTTTCCTTTGGGTGCTCTGATTGGCCCCTTAGTGTCCCAAGATGTGAAGATGTGTAGGTTAGGGGTATTAGCAGGGTAAATGCATGGGGTTACAGGGATTGAGTGATGCTTGACCTGTTAAGATGATTTGTCGGTGAGTCAGTGCATATTTGATGGCCTCCTTGTAGGGTTCTATAATTCTTCCATGATTCTATAATCTTTGTGTTCAGTTAGAATACAAGTAACACAACAGAAAAAAATTCACAGATGTACACAAAGAAAGATTATATTTCCTCACCTGTACCCAAGTAGAAAATCTCAATCTTGGAACTCACTTTCTGGACAATGATCTTGGAATACAGAGTGTCCCTCATAATGAGGAACGGCTTCCTACCAATTGGGTAGATGCTATCAGCCATCAGAAGATGATCTCGAACAAACATCAACACGTGATCTGGCAGGTCCAAGGATGTTTTGTAGCCCTTCTCCTTTAACTGGTCAGTGATGCACTGAATAAAAAAAACAGAAACAAAACAAACCTGAATTTCTGATCTTCAGCAATTCTGGCATCTTGAGTAATTCATTCTTGGGAAACAAGTGTCGCTGGCAAGCCCATCATTCACTTTCCATCCCTGACTGTCCTTAAAAAGGTGAGGGTGAGTCATCTTCTTGGACTGCTGCAGTTCGTATAGTGAAGGTACATATACAATGCCTTTCTTTCTGATATTGTTTTGACACAACTGAAGGGTTTGCTAAGCCATTTCTGAGAGCAGTTAAAAGTCAACCACATTGCTGTGGCTGTGGGGTCACATGCAGGCCAGGCTGGTTAAGGACAGCATATTTTTTTCCCTAAAGGACATTAGTGAACCAGATGGGTTTTTATGACAATCCATTAGTTGCATCACTATTCTTAATGAAACTACCACATTATTCCAGACTAATTATCCAATTAAATATTAAACTCCCTCAGCTGCCATGAAGTCAAAGCCAGAATTTTCCCATAATTTGTCAGGGTGCCAAGCTCTGCCAAAAACCTGGCAGATATCTCTCCCCTGTAGTGGTGAGTTTTCAGACCAGACCTTGAGCCACTCTGACAAAATAAATTAGGGAGCGTAATTAGCACCATCAGTTTGGTGGCGTGGGGTCTGATCAAGCCAGCAAGGCCGACTCCATAGAGATTGGGGCACCATCTTTAAAGGACGCACCAATCAGCAGAGACTTAAAATTTTCCCCAGCAGTCCATACCCATCCCACCAAGAAGTGACAGTAAGGGGTTCTCCCCACCATTCCACCTCCCCCGACCCCCCACAATCCCCGTAACACAATCATCAGGGCACTCCACACCTGCCAACCTGTGCCAAGGGGCAGTGCTGGGCATGTTCCTTTCCCCCAGGGTCTAAACTTGGCTTTGTGACCCAGGGGAAATCTTTCACCCAGACCATTGCATTACTTGTCCAGTAACATAACTACTATCCCACTTTCCACCAATACTAGTTACTGGAAAGTAGTATTTTTACTGGCGTTAATCCAGCTCCTCACACTGTCACTCAGTAACCCCTCTCCTCAGCACCCTATGTTACTGACTACCTCTACTGATATTAAGACAGCTCCCTCAGCACACTGTGTTAAGTGTCTTCTTAGACAGTCCTTCAAGACTGATGGTGACTTGTTTTGGTGGTCTGATTGGTTCTGAATGGTTGATAAGTGCAATATGTGAACTGCAGACTCTGCCATATGTGGGGCAGGTGGTGCTTGAAGGGTTGGGTAGTCAGATCGTTTGGAGATTTGTGTGCTCCCTCTAATATTCAATTTCTCATCAACATGTTCTTGATGAAGTCTCAATGTGTTCTGTGCCTTCCTAAATGAGTTTTCTCCATTTTGGCCAATCACAAGCCAGGGGTCTCCCATGAGCTGTGGAAATTGTTTGACCTCTTCAGGGATGCTTTGAGCAAAACCTTAATGTTATCACACTGTGCCTGGGAATGTCCTGCCGCAACAGAATAGAACAGTGACTGCAGGAATCTGGTGTCAGGCATACAAACATGTCCCATCCAGCAGAAGTGGTTTTGAATGAGTACCACCTCAATGCAGGGCTGACTGCTTTGCAAGGGAATGCTGCTGTAGGAACGGCTTTCCTGCCTCTGGATTTGGATGATCTCACAAAGACACCTGCCAGTAATACTTTTTCAAGTCTTTGAAGCATGCAGAAGGACGGAGATCACAGCTGCCTGGTAAACCGTGACCTTAGTCTCGAGTCTGAGATTCTGGTTGGCTGAAGGCTGAGCTGGCACATTGGAAGCAATGGTGAATTTCATCATCTGTGTCTGCCTGTGTCAACTCCGAAAGTCAGTAAAATTTGCCGGGATTTCTCTGAGGACCTTTATCAAAGGGTGGGATGTGTTTGTACAGCACCGAAAAGGTCATTTTGCCCTTCAAGTTGGCACCGACAATATCTACCACTGAAGTCGTTTGAATCCCTTTTTGCAACACTTGTCCCATATCCGTGAATATTATATCTCAAGTGCTCATCTAAATGTAATTTAAAAGTGGGAAGATTCTGGCCTCAACTACCTTACCAGCCGGTTTCAGATTCCCAACACCTTTTCAGTGATTTTTTTTTCTCAACTCCTCTCTGAATCTCTTGCCCCTCACCCTAAAGCTATGCCCCCTCATGATTGACTGCTCAACCAAGGGGAACAGCTGCTTCCTATTCACCCTGTCCATACCCCTCGTAATCTTATACACCTCAGTCATGTCCCCCCTCAGCCTTCTCTGCTCTAAAGGGAACAATCTCTCCTAATCGCTCAAATGCTCCATCCCAGGCAACACCCTGGTGAATCTCCTCTGTATCCCCTCTACTACAATCGCATCCTTACGCCAAATTATTATCATTCTAACCTCAGTCATAGTGATCCAGTGTGCAGAAGACACTTGAGTATGCACTCCTTCTCTGAAGCATGAGAGAAAATGGGACTTTTGCTAAATACCTGAAAAACTAAGGTTCTCTTCTGATCAGCTCCCACAGCAATCCTGGGTATTTCAACATAGGGGAGGCAATGGCCTAGTGGTTTTATTGCTAGACTATTAATTCAGAAACTCAGCTAATGTTCTGGGGACCCGGGTTCGAATCCCACCATGGCAGATGGTGGAATTTGAATTCAATAAAAAAAATCTGGAATTAAGAATTTACTGATGACCATGAAAACATTGTCAATTGTCGAAAAAAAACCATCTGGTTCACTAATGCCCTTTAGGGAAGGAAATCTGATGTCAAAGAACAAAGAAAGAAAATTACAACATAGGATCAGGCCCTTTGGCCCTCCAAGCCTGCACCGACCATGCTGCCTGACTTAACTAAAACCCCCTACCCTTCCGGGGACCATATTTCTCTATTCCCATCCCATTCACGTATTTGTCAAGACGCCCCTTAAAAGCCATTACCATATCCGCTTCCACTACCTCTCCCGACAGCGAGTTCCAGGCATCCTCTGTGTAAAAAATCTGCCTCGTAATCTCCTTTAAACCTTGCCCCTCACACCTTAAACCTATGCGTCCTAGTAACTGACTCTTCCAACCTGGAAAAAAGCTTCTAACTAATCACTCTGTCCATGCTTCTCATAATCTATCAGGTCTCCCCTCAGCCTCCGTCGTTCCAGTGAGAATAAACCAAGTTTCTCCAACCTCTCCCCATAGCTAATGCCCTCCATACCAGGCAACATTCTGGTAAATCTTTTCTATACCCTCTCCAAAGCCTCCACATTTTTCTGGTAGTGTGGCGACCAGAATTAACACTATATTCCAAGTGCAGCCCAACTGAGGTTCTATAAAGCTGTAACATGACTTGCCGATTTCTAAACTCAGTGTCCCGGCCGATGAAGGCAAGCATGTCGTATGCCTTCTTGACTACCTTCTCCACCTGCGTTGTCACTTTCAGTGACCTGTGTACCTGTACACCCAGATCCCTATGCCTATCAATACTCCTATGGGTTCTGCAGTTTACTTTCCTTACCTGGTCTGGCCTACAAGTGACTCCAGAGCCACAGCAATGGCTCAAGTGCGCTTCAGCAACAAGGATGGGCAATAAATTCTGGCCAGCCAGCGATGCCCATGTCCCATGAATGAACAATATTCAGGCGTGGGCTAAGTGGCAAGTGATATTCACGCCACACAAATGCCAGGCAATGACCATCACATCATTAACGGTAATTTGGTGCTTTTGAGAACTGACTGGAAGGTTTGCATCCTGTCTAACCCCTGGGAAAAGCTACTTCTCTCTTGTACTGAAGATGTTGCTGATGCTGGGATGTAGTTCCATATGTGTTCCCCATAATTTTTCGAAGTCTGTACCTTTCATGAGCCAAGATAACAGTTAGTAGGCCATTCATATCCAGAAGAGCATCTACTCGGGAATACTTACAGCAGCATTCCCCACAATCATTCATGATCTGATCGTTCACCTCTTGCACAATCCAAGCATCAAGCCTTACATCCCTGTCTGAATGCTTTACGCTGGCTCTAACACTCAAAATGCCACACCTAGCTATTTTCCTCATTACAGAATAGATATTTTTACTTAAAAATACTTACTGTGCCAGGACGGGGATCTGGGATTTTATCTTGAAGTGCTCCCCATTTTTCAGTGTCCATTATATATTCCATATATTGCCCATCAAAGGCTTTCTGCACATCAGCGATATTGTAAGCACACACCGCAGAAACATTTTCGTTACCCCTAGAGATAAAGTTTAAAGTTTATTTATTAGTCACAAGTAGGCTTACATTAACACTGCAATGAAGTTACTGTGAAAATCCCCTGGTCGCCACACTCAGCCACCTGTTCGGAAACACTGAGGGAGAATTTAGTATGGCCAATGCACCTAACCAGCACATCTTTTGGACTGTGGGAAGAAACCGGAGCACCCGGAGGAAACCCACGTAGACACAGGGAGAACGTGCAGACTCCGCACAGACAGTGCCCCAAATCGGGAATCGAACCCAGGTCCCCGACGCTGTGACACAGCATTGCTAACCACTGTGCTCCTGTGCCCCATGGTATGGAGGCAGGTGAAAGATTAATCAGTTTTAATTAAATTCTGCAGCTTTTACTCAAATATCATGCTTTAACATGTAAAAGAAAAACTCCACCCCTTACAAGTTCAACCAATTAGCCCAATAAAAAGAAACACCATTCACATACAACACACTATTGCAGGTCAAGGCAATTGGCAAATAACCAATCCATAGACTCTCCTTAAGATACTTGAGAATTCACCAGGGGCACTTACTCCTGACCTCATTATATTCTTAGCCCAAATGTGGACAAAATAGTTCAACTCAAGAGGTGAGGTGAATGCAACTGCCCTTGACATTCATTCAGCATTTGACCAAGTGTGGAGTTTAGGAGCTTTGGCAAAGTTGAAGTCATGATTAATCCTACACTGGTTGGAATCATAAATAACACAAAGAAAAATATGTGTTGCTGTTGGACAGCAATTATGTTAGTCCCAGGACAATGCTACCAGAATTCTTCAGACTAGAATCCATCAATAACCTTCCCTGCATCTTGAAATTGGAAGCAGTCCAAGTCTGTATGCAGCAATACCTGAACAACATTCAGGCTTGGGCTAAGTGGTAAGTGACATTCATGCCACACAAATGCCAGGCAATGACCATCTCCAACAAGAGCCACCTACTCCTGGAATTATTTGGCTGACATGCCTTTGTCCTTTGAATTACAAAAAAAACTGTTTTCAGCTTCAACAGTTAGATAAGAACAGAAGAACTAGGAACAGGAGTAGGCCATTTGGCCCCTCAAGTCTGCTCATCATTCAAGAAGATCATGACTGATCTTTTCGTGGACTCAGCTCCACCAACTGTCCGCTCACCATAACCCTTAATTCCTTTACTGTTCAAAAATCTGTCAATCATTGCCTTAAAAACATTCAACGCGGTAGCCTCAACTACTTCACTGGGCAGGGAATTCAACAGGTTTACGATCCTTTAGGTGAAGAAGTTGCTATATAAGTTAGCTGTGTTTTACTGTGGTGATTATCATCAGGCTCTACGCTGTAAAATTTAATTGACTGGTACTTTAATCAGCATTGTGTAAGTACAGTGCAGCTCCGTTATAACGCGATGGTTGGGGTCCATAAAATGTTAGTGTGAAAAAAGTAGGGTCGTGCTAAATTGGAGTTCAAGAAAATCAGCGTTTAAACTGACCCACTGTTGACCTAACATCCCAAAACACCATATTATTGCCCTATTTGACCTGTTTTTTGCACATTTACCATCTGGCAAGTAATGTATCTTTTAATTAAAGAATTCTGTGAATAAATCATTGTTGTTACAGTAGAAATTAAAACACGTTAATGTTTAGTAAAGCTTTTTAATAAACAAAACAGTTTATTTCTTAAAAAAGGGTCCAATGATTCCATCGTGTTATATCCGAATTCGTGCTAAATCGGGGCGCGTAAAATTGGGGTTTCACTGTATTGGGATTCATTAGAGTACCTATCTCATTGGGAAAATGCTGTTATGCTTCAAAACTGAAGAAAACATCATTTGGGAGCTTTATGTCATTGATTTCAGGAAGCTTACTGGAGAACATGTCTCTGTCTCTATCAATAAGGATGAAGTAGAAAAGACTAAGGAAATTTGGCATGTCAGCTACGACTCTCACCAATTTTTGCAGATGCACCAAATGGATTGAATGGGCTTCATTCATGATCCTTTGTAGTTCCTTGCAGTCTTGGCAGAGCAGGAGCCATACCAAGCTGTGATACAACCAGAAAGAATGCTTTCTATGGTGCATCTGCAAAAATTGGTGAGAGTCGTAGCTGACATGCCAAATTTCGTTAGTCTTCTGAGAAAGTAGAGGTGTTGATGGGCTTTCTGCACTATAGTGTTGGCATAGGGGACCAGGACAGGTTGTTGGTGATCTGGGCATCTAAAAACTTGAAGTTCTCGACCCTTTCTACTTCATCCCCATTGATATAGGCAGAGACATGTTCTACACTAAGCTTCCTAAAGTCATTGACAATCTTCTTTCTTTTGTTGACATTGAGGGTGAGATTATTGTCGCTGTATCAGTTCACCAAATTCTCTATTTCATTCCATCTTTCCTGAACTGCTGAAATCTATCAGGAGCAAGTACACCCAGTGGTGTTCCAGGATTTTGGTACAGTGATAGGAATGAAAAAGTAATTCAAAGTTGAGATGGTGTTCCCATACATCAGCTGCCCTGACATTGTCAACTCCACTTTAAGGGGAGTGGTGAAAGCAAAGTACTGCGGGTGTTGGACTCTGAAACAAAAACAGAAAATGCTGGAAAATCTCAGCATCTGTGCAGAGAGAACAGAGGCAATGTTTCGAGTGTAGATGATAATTCAGTCTCTGACTAAGAGTTCATTCGGATTTGAAACATTGACTCTATTCTCTCTCCATAGAGCAGTTAGAGCTGTTGAGATTTTCCAGCATTTTCTGTTTTTGATCAAGGAGAATGGCCTGGATAAGTCTTGAAGAGCTCCTGGAGTGCAAATCTGGCTGGGTAAGTCTACCTGGGATCAGTTGTTGATCATCCTACTGAACACCCACAGCTCTGCTGTATATTCTCGGTTTGCCTTCTGGTCGCATTTGTACGTTGCCGCTGAATTGTTTCCATTAGCGTCATTTAATAATTGTCCAAAAAGGGATAAAAGGCTGAAAACTGGGACATTTGAATGATTTTCACACCGGGATGTTGAATAAAAATCCAGGACTGTTCTGGCGAAACTGGGACAAAATGTCAGTTATGTTGTTACGAAGATTTAATATCCTCACATTCTCCATGGGCTGCATGTTCAGGAGAGGGGCGGCAGAAGGACAGGATAAATTGAGGTAGGGAAAAAGGAGTTAGAAAAGCATATGCCTTTTTTATGCCCAATATCAACAGTGTTCAAAACCACAAATTCCAATCACCCACAACAAGATGCCACTAAACCACTTGGATGCTAAACCTGGCAGTCAAAACAGAGGCGATATGCAGAAAATGTTTCACTTATATACATGCCAGAGACAAAATAACACATTATATTGAATTGTTGGAGCTCACAAACAGAGCAAGGACAATGCTCAAAGTAAGTCATCTTGTAGGATAGAGATCACTAAGAACAGAAATGGGGGAGGGGAGAAGATTCAGAGTAATCAATCACATAAAACAGCGGTTTCCTCCCACATTCCAAAGATGTGCAGGTTAGGAGAATTAGCCATGGTAAATACGCAGGGTTGGGGGATGGGGCCTGGTTAAAATGCCCTTTGTAGCATCGGTGCAGACCTGATGAGCCAAATGGACTTCTTCTGCACTGTAGGGATTCTACAGTAAAAAGTCTGACAACACCAGGTTTCAGTCCAACTGATTTATTTGATAGTAAATTCACTAGCTTTCGGGTTCGCCCCTTCGTCAGGTGAATGGAGAGTTCTGGCCTCAGACAGAGCATATAAAGCACAGACACTTTACAGATTACTGATTAGAATGCGAATCTTTACACCTAACCTGCTGTTCAAGTCTTAAAGTGGCTAACAATGTGTGCGGAAGGAGCACTGATCACAGGTTAAAGAGATGTGTATTGTCTCCAGACAGTACAGTGAGTGAGGTTTTGCAAACCCAGGCAAGTCACGGGGGTTACAGATAGTGCGACATGAACCCAAGATCCCTGTTGAGACCGTCCTCATGTGTGCGGAACTTGGCTATCAGTCTCTGCTCAGCGACTCTGCGCTGAGACATGGATAGAGCAGGGTCAGGAATGGTTGTTGCAGGTTCCGGGGTTCAAATGCTTCAGTAGGAGTAGAGAAGGAGGTAGAAGGGGGGGAGGGGTAGCATTATTAGTCAAGGATTGTATCACGGTGTCAGAGAGGAAGTTTGATGAGGACTTGCCTGTTGAGGTAGTATGGGCTGAGGTTAGAAATAGGAGAGGAGAGGTCACCCTGTTGGGAGTCTTTTATAGACCTCCTAAAAGTTCAAGAGAGGTGGAAGAAAGGATTGTGGAGACGATCCTGGATAGGAGTGAAAGTAATAGGGTAATTGTTATGGGGGACTTTAACTTTACTAATATTGATTGGAATAGCTGTAGCTCTAGCTCATTAGAGGGGTCAGTTTTTGTACAAAGCGTGCAGGAAGGTTTTTTGACTCAGTATGTTGATAGGCCAACTAGAGGTGAGGCTATATTGGATTTGGTGCTGGGAAATGAGCCAGACCAGGTGCTAGACTTGGAAGTTGGTGTGCATTTTGGTGATAGTGACCACACTTCGGTTACGTTCACCTTAGTGATGGAAAGGGATAGGCATGAACCTCAGGTCAGTAGTTTTAGCTGGGGGAAGGGTAATTATGAGGCTATTAGGAGAGAATTAGGAAGCATAGGTTGGACTAGGAGACTACAGGGTCTCGGAACGTCCGAAACGTGGAGTTTTTTCAAGGAGCAGCTACTGCGAGTCCTTGATATGTATGTCCCTGTCAGGCAAGGAGCAATTGGTCGAGCTAGGGAACCGTGGTGCACTAGGAAAGTTGATTCGCTGGTTAAAAAGAAAAAGGAGGCTTATGTCCGGATGAGACTTGAGGGCTCAGGTAGTGCACTAGAAAGCTTTAGATTGGCTAGGAGGGAGTTAAAGAGTGAGTTAAGAAGGGCTAAAAGAGGATATGAGAAGACTTTGGCTGATAGGATTAAGGAGAATCCTAAGACGTTCTATAGATATGTTAAGAACAGAAGGTTGGTTAGGGCAAGATTAGGGCCAGTTAGAGACAGCAGTGGGAATTTATGTGTGGAACCGGAAGAGATTAGAGAGGCATTGAACCAATATTTCTCTTCGGTGTTCACGCAGGGGAACATAAATGTAGCTGTGGAGAACACTGGGTTACAGGGCTGTAAACTGGACAGTATTGCCGTTGATAAGGAGGATGTGCTAGATATTCTTGAGGGTTTGAAAATAGATAAGTCCCCTGGGCCGGACAGGATTTACCCTAGGATTCTCTGGGAGGCAAGAGAGGAGATTGCAGAGCTTCTGGCTCTGATCTTCTGGTCGTCGTTGGTCACAGGTATAGTGCCAGAAGATTGGAGGATAGCGAATATTGTCCCATTGTTTAAGAAGGGGAACAGAGACTTCCCCGGGAATTATAGACCGGTGAGTCTTACTTCTGTTGTGGGCAAGGTTTTAGAAAAAATTATTAGGGATAGGATTTATAGTTATTTGGAGAGTAATGAATTGATTGGAGTTAGTCAGCATGGTTTTGTAGAGGGTAGGTCATGCCTTACTAACCTTATTGAGTTTTTTGAGAAAGTGACTAAAGAGGTGGATGGGGGTAAGGCAGTTGACGTGGTATATATGGACTTTAGTAAGGCCTTTGATAAGGTTCACCATGGAAGGCTTCTGCAGAAAATGCAGATGTATGGGATTGAGGGTGATTTAGGAAATTGGATCAGGAATTGGCTGGCGGATAGGAGACAGAGGGTGGTGGTTGATGGTAAGTATTCGTCATGGAGTTCAGTTACGAGTGGTGTGCCTCAGGGATCTGTTTTGGGGCCACTGCTGTTTGTAATTTTTATAAATGATCTGGATGACGGTATAGTTGGGTGGATTAGTAAATTTGCTGATGACACCAAAGTCGGAGGTGTGGTAGATAGTGAGGAAGGGTGTCTTAGTTTACAGGGAGACTTGGACAAGTTGGAGAGCTGGGCCGAGAGGTGGCGGATGGACTTTAATGCGGAGAAGTGTGAGGTAATTCACTTTGGCAGGAATAACGGATGTGTAGAGTATAGGGCTAACGGTAGGACTCTGAATAGTGTGGATGAACAGAGGGATCTAGGTGTATGTGTACATAGATCCCTGAAAGTTGGGAATCAAGTAGATAGGGTTGTTAGGAAGGCATACGGTGTCTTGGCGTTTATTGGTAGGGGGGTTGAATTTAGGAGCCGCAGCATCATGTTGCAACTGTACAAAACTCTGGTGCGGCCGCACTTGGAGTATTGTGTGCAGTTCTGGTCCCCACATTATAGGAAGGATGTGGAGGCTTTGGAGAGGGTGCAGAGGAGGTTTACCAGGATGTTGCCTGGTATGGAGGGGAGGTCCTATGAGGAGAGACTGAGGGATTTGAGGTTGTTTTCGTTAGAAAGAAGGCGGCTACGAGGGGACCTTATTGAAACATATAAGATGATTAGAGGTTTAGATAGGGTGGACAGTGATAGCCTTTTTCCTCGGATGGAGAAAGCTAGCACGAGGGGGCATAGCTTTAAATTAAGGGGTGGTAGTTATAGGACGGATGTCAGGGGTAGGTTCTTTACCCAGAGGGTGGTGAGGGATTGGAATGCCCTGCCTGCTGCAGTTGTAAATGCGCCTAGTTTGGGGGCGTTTAAGAGATCCGTGGATAGGTTTATGGATGGTAAGGGTTTGGTTTAGGTTAGAGGGTCATTGCTTTTTAACTGGTCGGCGCAACATTGTGGGCCGAAGGGCCTGTTCTGCGCTGTAATGTTCTATGTTCTATGTCGTGTGTCGTGAAGGCAGCCTTGGAGAATGCTTACCCGAAGGTCAGAGGCTGAATGCCCATGACCACTGAAGTGTTTGCCAACAGGAAGGGAACACGGTAAATACTCTTGCAACTCGGCCAACATTGTCTACCTGATACGTTGCAAGAAAGGATGTACCGAAGCATGGTACATTGGGGAGACCATGCAGACACTACGACAACGGATGAATGAACGTCGCTCGACAATCACCAGGCAAGACTGTTCCCTTCCTGTTGGCGAACACTTCAGTGGTCATGGGCATTCAGCCTCTGACCTTCGGGTAAGCATTCTCCAATGCGGCCTTCACGACACACGACAGCGCAGAGTCGCTGAGCAGAGACTGATAGCCAAGTCCCGCACACATGAGGACGGTCTCAACAGGGATCTTGGGTTCATGTCGCACTATCTGTAACCCCCGTGACTTGCCTGGGTTTGCAAAACCTCACTCACTGTACTGTCTGGAGACAATACACATCTCTTTATCCTGTAATCAGTGCTCCTTCCACACACATTGTTAGCCACTTTAAGACTTGAACAGCAGGTTAGGTGTAAAGATTCGCATTCTAATCAGTAATCTGTAAAGTGTCTATGCTTTATATGCTCTGTCTGAGGCCAGAACTCTCCATTCACCTGACGAAGGGGCGAACCCGAAAGCTAGTGAATTTACTATCAAATAAATCGGTTGGACTGAAACCTTGTGTTGTCAGACTTTTTACTGTGTTTACCCCAGTCCAACGCTGGTATATCCACATCAGGGATTCTACAGAACATTGATGATGATAGCCCAGAAATTGCAGATATGATATAACTGCAATTGCACACAATACTCCATCTGT
This sequence comes from Carcharhinus amblyrhynchos, assembly GCF_965287045.1. Taxonomy (NCBI): domain Eukaryota; kingdom Metazoa; phylum Chordata; class Chondrichthyes; order Carcharhiniformes; family Carcharhinidae; genus Carcharhinus; species Carcharhinus amblyrhynchos. Next base: position 8,976,313 of record NC_137324.1, on the reverse strand, counting down.
GGCCTAAGCAATGTTTATAAAGTTGTACCAAGACCTCCCTGCTCCTATATTCTATGTTCTGGCTAATGAAGGCAAGCATTCCGTATGCCTTCTTCACCATCTTATCTATCTGTGCTACCACCTTCAGGGATCTATGAACTTATACCCCAAGGTCTCTTTGTCCCTCAATACTCCCTTGGGACTTACAGTTCACTGTGTATTCTCTTACAAGACCTCTCAAAATGCCTCACCTCACACTCATCAGAATTAAATTCCGTCTGCCATTGCTCTGCCCAACTTACCAGCTGATCAATATCACTCTGTAGCCTCAAACTATCAACAACTTCTCACTATCAGCAACACCACCGATTTCTGTGTCGTTTGCAAACTTAGTAACAATATCTTCTATTTTCACACCAAGTCGTTAATGTATATATCAAACAGCAAGGATGCTAGCACCAATCGCTTTGGTACATCACTGGTCACAGGCTTCCAATCACAAAAGCAGCCCTACACCATCATCCTTTGCTTCCTATTAACAAGCCAATTTTGGATCCAATTTGCAAGTCATCTTGGATCGCATGGGCTGTAACCTTATAGACCAGTCTTCCATGTGGGACCTTATCAAAGGCCTTACTGATGTCCATGTAAATTGTGCTAACCTTATCAATATATTTAGTTACTTTTTCAAAAAACTCAACTAAATTAGTTAGTCAAGATCTTCCAAAACAAGTCCGTGCTGACTACTCCTGATCAATCCTCGCCTTTCCAAGTGTTCATTAATCCTGTACCTCAGAATTCTTTCCAATAATTTCCCCACCACTGATGTTAGACTAATTGGCCTGTAATACCCTGCTGTCCAACTTGAATAAAGGTACATTAGCTATCCTCCCATTATCTGGCACCTGTGGCTAGGGAAGATTTAAATTTATATTTACAGCTCAGTCTTTAACATCATTATTCCTACGAGACGTATCTCCAAATTTCATGGCCTGGGGCTCAGCTCCTCCTTCTGCAACTGGATCCTAGACTTCTTAACCCACAGACCACAATCAATAAGGAAAGGCAGCAACATCTCCTCCACTATCATCCTCAACACCGGTGCCCCATAAGGCTGTGTCCTCAACCCCTTACTACACTCCTTATACACTTGTGACTGTGTGGTCAATTCCCCTCCAACTCGATTTTCAAGTTTGCTGACACCACCATTGTTGTGGATCAAATTTCAAACAATGACAAGACTGAGTACAGGAATGAGACAGAGAATCTGGTGAACTGGTGCAGTGACAATAATCTCTCCCTCAATGTCAACAAAACAAAGGAGATTGTCATTGGCTTCAGGAAGCACAATGGAGGAGGACATTCCACAGTCCATATCAACAGGGACAAAGTAGAAATGATCGAGAGCTTCAGGTTTTTACATGTCCGGATCACCAACAACCCACCCTGGTCTCTCCATGTGGACACTATAGTTAAGAAAGCCTACCAACTCCTCTACTTTCAGGAGACTAAGGAAATTCGGCACTTCCGCTACAACTCTCACCAATTTCTACAGATGCACCATAGAAAGCATTCTTTCTGGATGTACCACAGCTTGATATTGCTCCTAGACTGCCCAAGACTGCAAGAAACTACAAAGGGTCATGAATGAAGCCCAGTCCACTTTTTCAAACCAGCCTCCCATCCATGGAAAGCTGCCAGCATAATCAAGGACTCCACATACCCCGGACATACTCTCTTTCACCTTCTTCCGTGGGGAAGAGGATACAAAAGTCTGAGATCACGTATGAACCGACTCAAGAATAGTTTCTTTCCTGCTGCCATCAGACTTTTGAATGGATTTTCCTCGCATTAAGTTGATCTTTTTCTACACCCTAGCTATGACTGTAATACTACATTCTGCACTCTCTCCTTTTCTTCACTATGTATGGTATGCTTTGTCTGTATAGCATGCAAAAAACGATACTTTTCACTGTATGTTAATACATGTGACAATAATAAATCAAATCAAATCAACTATCTTCGACAGGGCCCTGCAATCTCCTCCCTTGCCTCCCATAGCAGCCTGGGATACATCTCACCAGGCCCTGCAGACTTATGCAGGTTTATGCCCACTAAAGCATCTAATACCTCCTTCTTATTAGTCTTAACATGCTCTAGAAACTCACCATCACAAATGAAGTCTCCAGCTACAATTTCTTTCTCCTTGGTGAACACAAATAAAAAATATTCATTTAAGTCCTTGCCCACATCTTCTGGCTCCCTATACAGATTGCCCCTTTGGTGTCTCTTTCCCTGGGCCCCGCTCTTTCCCTGGTCATCTTCTTGCTCTTAATATGCTATAAAATGCCTTGGGGTTTTCCTTAACCTTATCTGCCAATGATATTTGTGGCCTCTCTTTGCCCTCCTAATTTCGTTTTTAAGCACCGCCCCTATACACCTGAAGAGCCAGTACCTTCATGAAAGCAAAAAACTGGTGCAGCTTAAAGAGTTTTGCAAATTGGATACAGAAAAGAGAACAGTGTTGTTCTGTCGAAATTTGTTTACTTACCAGCTTGTGGAAAAGACTCCATAGAAGACAGTTGAACTTCTGTTATCCTTGTTGTGTTGAAGAGTAAAGACATCATGAATCTTATCAAAATACATCTCATTTCTCTCGTCAGGGCATATTAAACGGGCTTTGAGAAAGGAGGTCCATCTTTTCTGCAGTGTCTTCTGACCACCGATGTCACCCTGAACAAAGGGACATCCATAAGATGCTTTTCGGTACAAGAGCAGCACATCTAATGCTTTAATAGCAGTTTTAAAGGACTTGAGTTTTAGCCCCTCTTCCCATCCTTGAAGGATTGCCCACTTAGAGAGGGTGCTTGGTAAACCTGGCATCCTGGCTGCGGGCTTGCGAGAGGGAGGGATGTATGTGAATCTCCTGCTTAAACAGCCATTCCCAATGGGTAACCACCAGTGGAAACAGCCAGCCCTGTTTGTTCCAAGCCCCGCCACCCCCCGCCCCAACCCCACCTTCACTGGATCTGTTTGACTAGCCCCAGTGAGATCCATATCTACTTTATTTCCTGCCCTCCATTACATATAAAATAGGAGCAGAAAGAGGCCATTTGGTCCTTTGAGTCTGCTTCGCCATTAATTATGATCATGGCTGATCATTCAACTCAGCAGCCTGATCCCACCTTTCCCCCATATCCTTTGACCCTTGCTTCTTGGAAACAGTCAATATTTTGGCCTCAACTACTTTCTGTGGTAGCGAATTCCACAGGCTGATCACTCTCTGGATTGAGGTTGAACAGCGCTCCCAGCAGCAGCCACTGCTTCTGGCTGCACTGCTGGCCGCCATATCAATCAGCCGCTCTTGGAGGTGGGACATCTTCCCTTGAGGGAATAGAATCCACAACTTCAGACCATTAAGGGCCTTACAAACATTGTGGGCCAGTACAGGTGCAAATACCCCCATAATTTGTCCCATGGTGGACAGCCACTATTTCTGCAAAGAATTTTGGCCATAAATGCAAGAAGCACGGCTTAGCATTTAGCGATCAACATTTAAAGGCAAGACGTTCACACGCATTTGCACTTGAATAAGTATAAAATGTACAGCATGCATGTTGTGATGAACTAGCAAAATCAAAACAAAGTTTGCTAGGGTGGAAAACAACAGTAATTAAATAGTAAAAGGCATGCTGGTGCAAAGTGAAAGAGTTGTGTTAATGGAACAAGAAAACAGGGCCCGTCTGAAAGACGTGCTGGTTATGTGCATTGGCCACGCTAAATTCTCCCTCACTGTAACTGAAAAGGCCCCAGAGTGTGCGATTTTCACTGCATTGCAGTGTGAATGTAAGCCTATTGTGACACTAAGCCTATTGTGACACTATTGTGACATGGAGTTGGGGGTAGGGTGTTAGCGTGGATAGAGGATTGGTTGTCAAATAGGAGGCAGAGAGTGGGGGTCAATGGGTGCTATTCGGATTGGCGGTTGGTGACTAGTGGGGTGCCCCAGGGGTCGGTGCTGGGGCCTCAGCTATTTACCATTTATATAGATGATCTGGAGGAGGGAACCGAGTGCAGGGTGTCGAAATTTGCTGATGACACCAAGATTGGGGGAAAGGCAAATTGTGCGGAGGGTGTGGAGAGTCTGCAGAAGGATCTAGATAGGCTGGGCGAATGGGCCAGGAAATGGCAAATGGAATTTAATGTTGGCAAGTGTGAGGTGGTCCACTTTGGTAGGAAGAATGGTAGGAAGGACTATTACTTACGTGGCGAAAAACTGCAGCAGGCGACGGTGCAGAGGGACCTCGGGGTCCTTGTGCATGAGTCGCAAAAACCCAGCTTGCAGGTGCAGCAGGTGGTCAGGAAGGCGAATGGGATGCTGGCCTTCATAGCGAGGGGGATTGAATATAAAAGTAGGGAGGTCTTGCTGCAGCTGTATAGGGCATTGGTGAGGCCGCAGCTGGAGTACTGTGTGCAGTTTTGGGCGCCGCACCTGCGCAAGGATATTTTGGCCCTGGAGGGAGTGCAGAGGAGGTTTACTAGGCTGATACCGGAGTTGAGGGGGTTGAGCTATGAGGAGAGGCTGAATAAACTAGGCTTGTACTCGTTAGAGTTTAGAAGAATGAGGGGAGATCTCATTGAGACGTATAAGATGATGAATGGGATGGATAGGATAGAGGTGGAGAGACTCTTCCCGCTCAAAAAAGACAGTAGGACTAGGGGGCACAGCCTCAAGATAAAGGGGAGGCGGTTTAGAACGGAGTTGAGGAGGAACTTCTTCACTCAAAGGGTGGTGAATCTCTGGAATTCTCTGCCCGTTGAAGTGGTGGAGGCTGCCTCGCTAAATATTTTTAAGAAGCGGGTTGATGGGTTCTTGATAAGAGAGGGGATTAAGGGTTATGGGGAGAGGGCGGGAAAGTGGAACTGAGCCACAACAGATCAGCCATGATCTTATTGAATGGCGGGGCAGGCTCGAAGGGCTAGATGGCCTACTCCTGCTCCTATTTCTTATGTTCTTATGTTCTAATAATAAACTTTGAAACATGGCAGCGTAGTTGTAATGGGATGAGTAATCCAGTTGTAATCCCATGGTCCAGGCTAATATACTGGGGACAAATTCCATCATTGCTGCTGAGTTTAAATCCATTTAGAGTCATAGAGATTTACAGCATGGAAACAGGCCCTTCGGCCCAACTTGTCCATGCCGCCCTATTTTTTTAAAACCCCGAAGCTAATCCCAATTGCCCACATTTGGCCTATATCCCTCTATACCCATCACACTCATGTAAAAATCTAAATGCTTTTTAAAGATAAAATTGTACCCACCATTACTACTACTTCTGGCAGCTTATTCCAAACACTCACCACCCTGTGTGAAAAAATTACCCCTATGGACACTTTTGTATCTCTCCCCTCTCACCATAAACCTATGCCCTCTAGTTTTAAACTCCCCTATCTTTGGGAAAAGATATTGACAATTGACCTTGTTTATGTCCCTCATTATCTTATAGACCTCTATAAGGTCACCCCTCAGCCTCCTGTGCTCCAGAGAGGAAAGTCCCAGTCTATTCAGCCTCTCCTTCTAACTCAATCCATCAAGTCCCGGTAGCATCTTGTAAATCTTTTCTGTACTCTTTCTAGTTTAATAATATCCTTTCTATAATAGGGTGACCAGAGCTGCACACAGTATTCCAAGTGTGGCCTTACCAATGTCTTGTACAACTTCAACAAGACATCCCAACTCTTGTATTCAATTTTCTGACCGATGAAACCAAGCATGCCGAATGCTTTCTTCACCACTCTGTCCACCTGTGACTCCACTTTCAAGGAGCTATGAACATGTACCCCTAGATCTCTTTTTCTGTAGTTCTCCCCAACGCCTTTACATTGAACCAGGGCAGGACTTACTCAGTTGATCTAGCAAAATGCATCACCTTGCATTTATCTAAATTAACCTCCAGCTGCCATTCGTCAGCCCACTGGTCCAATTGATCAAGATCCCATTGCAATTGGAGATAACTTTCTTCACTGTCCACTATGCCACCAATCTTGGTGTCATCTGCAAACTTACTAACTATGCCCCCTATATTCTCATCCAAATCATTAATATAGTGGGCCCAGCACTGATCCCTGAGGCACACCGCTGGTCACAGGCCTCCAGTTTGAAAAACAACTCTCTACAATCACCCTCTGGCTTCTGTCAATAAGCCAATTTTGTATCCATTTAGATATCTCATCTTGGATCCTGTGAGATTTAACTTTATGCAACAACCTACCATTCAGTATTTTGGTAGGACCAGGAGACTTGTCTACCTTTAGCCTCATTAACTTGCCTAACGCTACCTCTTTCATGTTATCCCTCGGTATCCTTAAAGTGCAAAAATCTACGGCTCTCAGCCTTAAATATACGCAGTGATTAACAAGACCCTCTGTGGAGGAAGAATTCCAAAGGTTCACAAGACGCTAAGTAAAGAAATTTCTTTGTTTTATTCATTTGTAGGACATGGTCATCACTGGCTGGCCAGCACTTATTGCCCATCCCTAGTTGCCTTGGGAAGGTGATAGTGAGCTACCTTGTTGAATCGCTGCAGTCTGTGGGTTGACACATAATGCTGTTTGGGAGGGAATTCCAGGATTTTGACCCAGCGACTTGTGGAGGAACAGTGATATATTTCCAACTCAAGATGATGAGTGCCTTGGAGGGGAACCTGCAGGTGGTGGTGTTCCCATGTATCTGCTGCCCTTGTCCTTCTTAATGGAAGTGGTCGTGGGTTTGGAAGATGCTGTCTATGGACCTTTGCTGAATTGCTGTAGTGTCTCTTGTAGAGAGTACATACTGCTGCTACTGATCATGGCTGGTGGAAGGATTGAACGTTTGTGGATGTTGTGCCAATCAAGTGGGCTGCTTTGTCCTGGATGGTGTCAAGCTTCTTTGGTATTGTTGGAGCTGCACTCATCCTCTCAGTCCAAACTGATTGACTCTTTATCCTTGGACTATGGCTGGGATCTTCCCAGTTCTGGGGAAGTTGGTATGAAGGTTGGACCAGGAGTAAACTTGGGGATTCAGGTTGGGCGAGCAACATGTTCCAATCTCTGGACAAAATATTTGGAATTGAAAGCAATGGTAACCATAAAATTATCATGGATTGTTGTAAACACTGATCTGGCTTGAGGGGAGATTCGATAGAAGTGTACAGGATTCTGATAGATTTAGATAAGGTAGACAGAGAAAAACTATTCCTATTATTCATGTTTTAAAGACCAAGGAGCGCAGATTTATGGCTTTGGCCAAGTGGTTCTGGGGGAATGTGAGGTATAACACAGTGAGTGATAACGATCTGGAATTCAACAAAGGTGGTAGAAGTGGAGATGATTTCAAAGGGAAATTGGATGCTATACTGGAAAAGGACTGTGAGGTCAGAGGGGGAAATGGGACTAATTGGATTGCTCTACAGATAGCCAAGGGTGACCCAACCGTTCCGGGACTTCTGTGCATTTGAAGCACTTATCTACATCTACTGCAGACACACACACACACCCCCATGACTTTGCAGAAAAATTCACTGGTGCGGTTGAGGAAAGGTTTAAACTAAGCTGGCAAGGAGCTGGGCACCAGCATTAGTTGCAAAGTGCTTTGAGACGCTGGGTGTTTGTGAAAAGCATTATATAGGACAAGTTTTTTTTTGATTGACACTCCATATTCATCAGTTTGGAAACCTCTTGTCACCTTCCCCTCTTTGTTTCATCATCAAGCTCTCTTATCATTTCAGTAGCTCTCCTTTAACTTTTCAGCTCAGCTACATCCTTCCTGCAGCAAGGGCTTCAAAACCACACAAACTGCAGTGATGTCTTAAGGGAACAACTATCTTACTGCCCCATCCAAAGAACAAAGAACAAAGAAAATTACAGGCCCTTCAGCTCTCCAAACCTGCAGGAACAGGCCCTTCAGCCCTCCAAACCAGCACCGACCATGCTGCCTGTCTAAATTAAAACCCCCTACCCTTCCAGGCACCATATCCCTCTGTTCCCATCCTATTCATGTATTTGTCAAGACACCCCTTAAAAATCACTATCACATCTGCTTCCACTACCTCCCTGGCAATGAGTTCCACCACCCTCTATGTAAACAATCTGCCTCATACATTTCCTTTTAAACTTTGCCTCTCGCAGCTTAAACCTATGCCCACTAGTAATTGACTCCTCCAGCCTGGGAAAAAGCTTCTGACTATCTACTCTGTCCATGCCTCTCATAATCTTGTCGATCAGGTCACCCCTCAACCTCTGTCGTTTAGGTGAGAACAAACCAAGTTTCTCCAACCTATCCTCTAGCTAATGCCTTCCATACCAGGCAACATCCTGGTAAATCTTTTCTGTACCCTCTCCAAAGCCTCCACATCCTTCTGGTAGTGTGGCGACCAGAATTGAACACTATATTCCAAGTGCGGCCTAACTAAGGGTCTATAAAGCTACATGACTTACCAATTTTTAAACTCAATGCCTCAGCCAATGAAGGCAAGCATGCTATATGCCTTCTTAACTACCTTCTCCATCTGCATTGTCACTTTGTGACCTGTGTACCTGTACACCCTGGTCCCTTTGCCTATAAATACTCTTAAGGGTTCGGCTATTTACTGTATACTTCCCATTTGTATTAGACCTTCCAAAATGCATTAGCTCACATTTATCTGGATTAAACTCCATCTGCCATCTCTCCACCCAAGTTCTCAGCTGATCTATATCCTGCTGTATCCTCTGATACAGCAGGATATAGATCAGCAAATCCACCAACCACTGTGTCATCCACAAACTTACTAATCAAACCAGTCACGTTTTCCTCCAAATCATTTATATAGATTACAAACAGCACTGATTGCTGAGGAATGCCACTTGTCACAGCCCTCCATTCAGAAATGCACCCTTCCACTGCTACCCTCTGTCTTCTTTGACCGAACCAGTTTTGTATCCACCTTGCGAGCTCACCTCTGATCCCATGTGATTTCGCCTTCTGCACGAGTCTGCCGTGAGGAACCTTGTCAAAGGCTTGACTGAAATCCATGTAGACAACATCCACTGCCCTATCCTCATCAATCATCTTCGTCACTTCCTCGAAAAACTCAATCAAGTTAGTAAGACACCTCCCCTTCACAAAACCACTCACTAATACGTCCACTTATTTCCAACTGGGAATAAATCCTGTCTCGAAGAATCCTGTCCAATAATTTCCCTACCACTTGATGTAAGGCTCACTGACCTGTAATTACCTGGATTACTCTTGCTAACCTTCTTAAACAAAGGAACAACATTGGCTATCCTCCAATTTTCTGGGACCTCCCCTGTAAGAAGTCTCACAACATCAGGTTGAAGTCCAACAGGTTTATTTCGTAGCACAAGCCACTAGCTTTTGGAGTGCTGATCCTTCCCCCAGCAAGTGGGAGTTCTGTTCACAAACAGGCATATAAAGATACAAATTCAATTTGCAAAATAATGGTTGGAATGTGAGTCTTTTCAGGTAATCAAGTCTTAAAGATACGGACAATGTGAGTGGAGGGAGTGTTAGGCACAGGTTAAAGAGATGTATATCGTCTCCAGCCAGGACAGTTAGTGAGACTTTGCAAGCCCAGGCAAGTTGTGGGGGTTACAGATAGTCTGACATAAACCCAAGATCCTGGTTGAAGCCATCCATATGTGTGGCTTTCAGTCTCTGCTCAGCAACTCTGCACTGTCGTGTGTCATGAAGGCCTCCTTGGAGAACTCTTACCCAAAGAAGAGGCCGAATGCACGTGGCAGCTGAAGTGTTCCCCAACAGGAAAAGAACACCACTCTTGCCTGGTGATTGTCAAGCAGTGTTCATTCATCCGTTGTTGTAACATCTGCATGGTCTTCCTAACATACCATGTCTCGGGACATGCTTTCCTGCAGCGTATCAGGTATGGTGTGGAGATGCCGGCGTTGGACTGGGGTAAACACAGTAAGAAGCCTGGCAACACCAGGTTTAAGTCCAACCGATTTATTTGATAGCTTGTGAGTTTACTATCAAATAAATCGGTTGGACTTAAACCTGGTGCTGTCAGACTTCTTACTGTGTGTATCAGGTAGACAACGTTGGCTGAGTTGCAAGTGTTTGCTCTGTGTACCTGGTGGATGGTGTTCTCGTGTGAGATGATGGCATCCACGTCGATGATCAGCACATCTTGCAGAGGTTGCTGTGGCAGGGTTGTGTGGTGTCGTGGTCACTGTTTTTCTGAAGGCTGGGTAGTTTGCTGCAGACAATGGTCTGTTTGAGGTTGTGCGGTTATTTGAAGGCAAGAAGTGGGAGTGTGGGAATGACCTTGGTGAGATGTTCGTCTTCATCAATGACATGTTCACACTATCAGTACCCCCCATGACTTGCCTGGGCTTGCAAAATCTCACTAACTGTCCTGGCTGGAGACAATACACAGCTCTTTAATCTGTGCTTAACCCTCTTTCCACTCGCACTGTCTGTATCTTTAAGACTTGATTACCTGTAAAGACTCTCATTCCAACCATTATTTTGTAAATTGAGTTTGTGTCTTTATTTGCCTTGTTTGTGAACAGAACTCCCACTTACCTGATGAAAGAGGCGCGCTCCGAAAGCTTGTGGCTTGTGCTACCAAATAAACCTGTTGGACTTTAATCTGGTGTGAGATTTCTTACTGTGTTTACCCCAGTCCAATGCCGGCATGTCCACATCATGACCTCCCCTGTAGCCAATGAGGAATCAAAGATTTCTCTCAAGGCCCCAGCAATTTCCTCCCTTGCCTCTCTCAGCATTCTGGGGTATATCCCATCTGGGGACTTGTCTACCTTAATGTTTCTCAAGAACCCCAATACCTCCTCCTTTTTGGTCTCAACATGACTCAAACTGTCTGCACACCCTTTCCCAGACTCATCATCCACCAAATCCTTCTCTTTGGTGAATACTGACACAAAGTACTCATTTAATATCTCGCCCATTTCTTCTAGCTCCACGCATAGATTCCCTCCCTTATCCTTGAGTGGGCCAACCCTCTCCCTGGCTACCCTCTTGCTCTTTATACATGTACAAAAAGCCTTGGGATTTTCTTTAATCCTGCTGGCCAGAGCTTTTCCGTCATCCCTTCTAGCCATTGCAAGTATTGTCCCATTAATCCTGTAATTTCTCTTCTTATATCACTGACTCCACAGACTTTATCTAAATTAAACAGCATTTGTCATTGCTTTCCCACCTCCACAATGTTAACACTATTAGTGCAGCTGCCCAGTACAATCCAATGGTCAGAAACCTGAGATTTATTACCTGCCCATTATTTTCCAGAATAAAGTGTCAAAGAGTCATCAGATAAGACAGTGAACGAGGCAGGGAGTGGGGGTCAATGGGTGCTATTCGGATTGGCAGTTGGTGACTAGTGGAGTGCCCCAGGTGTCGGTGCTGGGGCCTCAGCTATTCGCCATTGATATAGATGATCTGGAGGAGGGAACCGAGTGTATGGTGTCGAAATTTGCTGATGACACCAAGATTGGTGGAACGGCAAATTGTGCGGAGGGTGTGGAGAGTCTGCAGAAGGATCTAGATAGGCTGGGGGAATGGGCCAGGAACTGGCAAATGGAATTTAATGTTGGCAAATGTGAGGTGGTCCACTTTGGTAGGAAGAATGGTAGGAAGGACTATTACTTACGTGGCGAAAAACTGCAGCATGCCACGGTGCAGAGGGACCTCGGGGTCCTTGTGCATGAGTCGCAAAAACCCAGCTTGCAGGTGCAGCAGGTGGTCAGGAAGGCGAATGGGATGCTGGCCTTCATCGCGACGGGGATTGAATATAAAAGTAGGGAGGTCTTGCTGCAGCTGTATAGGGCACTGGTGAGGCCGCAGCTGGAGTACTGTGTGCAGTTTTGGTCGCCGTACTTACGCAAGGATATTTTGGCCTTGGAGGGAGTGCAGAGGAGGTTTACTAGGCTGATTCTGGAGTTGAGGGGGTTGAACTATGAGGAGAGGCTGAATAAACTAGGCTTGTACTCGTTAGAGTTTAGAAGAATGAGGGGAGATCTCACTGAGACGTATAAGATGTTGAATGGGATGGATAGGATAGAGGTGGAGAGGCTCTTCCCGCTCAGAAAGGACAGTAGGACTAGAGGGCACAGCCTCAGGATAAAGGGGGGGCGGTTTAGAACAGAGCTGAGGAGGAACTTCTTCATTCAAAGGGTGGTGAATCTCTGGAATTCTCTGCCCGTTGAAGTGGTGGAGGCTGCCTTGCTCAATATTTTTAAGACGCGGGTTGATAGGTTTTTGATAGGCAAGGGGATTAAGGGTTATGGGGAGAGGGCGGGAATGTGGAACTGAGCCACGACAGATCAGCCATGATCTTATTGAACGGTGGGGCAGGCTCGAGGGGTTAGATGGCCTACTCCTGCTCCTATTTCTTATGTTCTTATGTTCTAACAAACTGAATTGCAAACCACTTCTCAAATTTCCTTCCGTTCTGTGTCACTGCAAATTGTGTCAATATAGTTGAAGTAGCATCATATTAGCTATCTGTAAATGTGTAAAATTGTAGGAAACATCCACATAGAAGGAAAAAGACCTTGCTTTGGTGGAAAGCAACGGAAAGTTTATCTGTTAGTATCACATGTAGGCTTAGATTAACACTGCAAATAAGCGACTGTGAAAATCCCCTAGTCGCCAACTCCAGTGCCTATTCAGGTGCACAGAGGGAGAATTTAGCATGGCCATTGCATCAAACCAGCACATCTTTCAGGCTGTGGGAGGAAACAGGAGCATCTGGAGGAAATCCTCGCAGACACAGGAGAATGTGCAGACTCCACACAAACAGTGACACAAGCTGGGAATCAAACCCGGGTTCCTGGTGCAGTGAGGCAGCAGGACTAACCACTGTGCCACTGTGCTGCCCCAGGAAAGTAAATTTGGTTAGTTAAGATCAGAAGAAAGTCTACTTGAGGCAGATAATGGAAGGATCAACGTTATAAAGTGTGATGCAGAAATCTACAACAGATGACATGGGGTGAGGCCCGTAAAATCCTGAGGCCAATGGAGAATTCTGTTCTGCGAGCCTCATCTGCCCCAATTCCAGGGTGACCAAGGTGGTAAACTTCCAGCCATGATTTTAGGACCAGTGGCACTGTGATCTCCCAGTCCAAGTGAACCTTTGATCCACACTTTTATCAAGGTATTGGGTCAGAACCAGAGCTATGCTAAATTTAGCCTACAAAATAAGATATGTGGAACTGACAACAAATACCATGCAGTACATGTGTGCTTTGGCGAGTGACATTGGAAGTGGAAACTGAAGTGAAAGCCAGGGTGAGGGAAACTTCATTAGTCTTTGTTGGGATGTTAGCACAAGAATATACACCACTTTCAATCATTGAACAAATGAATTTGCTCCATGTAACTTACTCCACATTTCCAAACCATTATACTGTAATCACAACAGTGATTTCAGTTCCTCCTTCTTGCTCCTTATCATCAGTGTTAACAGGGGAGTAAACAAAAGGGTTTCCAACAGCATGTCCTTTTCTCAGGTAGTCTTTAGTTTCCATCTTGCGAGACAATAATTTCTGCCTTCATGATCAACTCTTTGTAAAGTATCACCCAGTGTGACACAGGAGTCACATTCTATCATGACAGTCCCTGCCCTATTTGCTGCAGATGAAGACCAGCGGACAGTGGATTTTCTGTGAATCCTGTTCTCGGCCAGATAAGCTTTCCGTCTCTCTATGTCTTCTTCCAATGCCAGTCTAAACATCAGTCTCCAGAGATCACACATGTTAGTGACTGTTTCCCTTCTGCCAAATTAATTTCTCACTTGCAGGTATGCTTGTACAGGCATCCACCAGACCAAGACCCAGTGGCCAGTTCACCGTGGCTATACAGGTGCCGTCTACCTGATGGACATATTCGAGCCATTGCAGATGTCATTGGCCAGTTGGGGAGACAGTGCCATAGTGGTAATATCACTAGACCAGTCATCCAGAGGCCTAGGCTACTGTTCTGGGGATGTGCGTTCAAATCTCAGCATGGAAACTGGCCAAATTTAAATTCAGTTATAAGATGGAATATAAAGCTAATCTCAGTATTGGTGACCATAAAATTATCAATTGTTACAGAAACCCATCTTGTTCACTAACGTCCTTTAGGGAAGGAAATCTGGCCTACATGTAACTCCAGAGGCACAACAATGTGGTTGACTCTCAACTGCCCTTTGAAATGGCTTAGCAAATAACTCAATTAAAGGGCAATTAGGGATGGGCAACAAATGCTGGTTTTGCCCAGCAATGCCCACAACTCATGAAAGAACAAAGAGAGTAAAGCAATGAATATATGTTAATGGAATTAGCAAGCTCCAGGGGGGTACTGTACAGATTGCTCACAAGTTGGTCTCTTTTCGATAACCTGAGTATTTGACCACGCAAAGGAACAGGCCACCCACAATGAAAAGGATTTAGAGGGGACATTATTTGGTGTATTTCAGTCACATGAGTGAACCTTCTTATAGTACCAGAAGTGTTAATCTATTCAAACAGGTTTCACAACTGAGGGGAGAGAGGTGGAGAAAAAAGAAAACAAACATTTACTGGGCGGCACAGAGGCACTATGGTTAACACTGCTGCTTCAAAGCACCACGGACCCAGATCAATTCCTGCCCCGGGTCACTGTCTTGTGTGGAGTTTGCACTTTCTCCCCATGTCTGCGTGGGTTTCCTCCGGGTGCTCTGATTTCCTCCCACAGTCCAAAGATGTCTGGGTTAGGTAGATTGGCCATGCTAAATTGCCCCTTAGTGTCTGGGATATTAGTCGGATAAATACACGGGGATAGAACTTGGGTGGGATTGTTGTCGGTGCAGGCTCGATGGATCAAATGGCCACCTTCTGCACTGTAGGTCTATGATTCTATAAATGTGTGCACATGCAGAGTGCAGTTGAAGTTTCATCAAACACACAGATGTTGCGAAGCACACATGAGGCCTGTCTCTCTTAAGTCTACCAATAAAAAGAATCTCCATTCGCATGGTGCTTTTCACAAGTTCAGGATGTCTCCTAGTATTTTACAGCCAAAAAGTACTTTTCTGAAGGTCAGTCATCATTGCAGGAAACATGGCAGCCAATTTGTGCACAGCAAGATCCAAACGACAAGCGGTAATGAGTAATAGCTGTACATACTTAAAATCCAAACTAAAAAGTGGAAATGACGGAAACACACAGCGTGGCCCTCAGCATCTGAAGAGAAAGAGAAAGCTTTGGTGGGACTCAGAAAGCTGCGGAGGCAGCGCATCAAACATTTTATAGGCTAAATTAGATTTTTGATTGACAAGGAAGTCAAAGAATACAGGAAATTAGAGTTGAGGCTACAGAGTGGTGGCACAGTGGTTAGGACTGCTGCCTTACAGCACCAAGGAACTGGGTTTGATTCCCCAGCTTGGTTCACTGTCTGTATGGAGTCTGCACATTCTCACTGTATCTAAGTGGGTTTCCTCCGGGTGCTCCGGTTTCCTCCCACAGTCTGAAAGACGTGCTGGTTAGGTGCACTGGCCATGCTAAATGCTCCCTCAACGTACCCAAACAGGCACCGGAGTGTGGCGACTAGGAGATTTTCACAGTAACTTCATTGCACTTTTATCGTAAGTCTGCTTTTGACACTAATAACTCAACTTAAAAAAAAACTTAAAACAATCAGATCAGCTGTGATCTTATCCAGTGGGGCTTGAGGCGCCAAATAGTGTACTGCTGCTCCTAATTTGAGTATTCATATTTTTGTATGTAGGGGCAACAGCTGTTCACTCTGAGAGAGAAGGGACTGAGAGCTGTGGAGATATGTGGTAAGCAGAGTCGATGTTAGTCAAAGAGGTTTGTTGATCCTGATGGCTTTGGTCTGCTCTAACAAGTTCTTGATGTTCGGACTATGGATTCATGGGCGAGGAAATAATACCTTGCAAACGCGAGCTACTCTGGGAACTCGCAGTGCTTTGTAGTATTCAAACTCCCGAGCACTCTCACTGAAGAAAAAGTAGAGTTTGTCATCGTCACCGCTGCCCTCATCCGCTTTGACAAATGTTGATCCGACAAACTCTGGGTCTGAGGAGAGAGACAGGAGTTAGGTCATTAATTGACAATGTAAATAACAATGTGCTCACTGAAGATTTACCGAATATATACATATAATGATGCGGAACATCTCATTAGTTTCCACAAATACTGCAGGTGGAATTTCACAGCAAAAATGTTGTTACAATACTGAGAAGAAATTCCACCCCTGCCTCGTGGAACGTTGCTCTCTCACATCCGAAAATTACTGCTCCACTTTCTCATATATCGTCTCCTCCAAAAAGTGCAAATTAATGGACTTGGTTGTTTCAAATACTGAGGTCATCTGTTCATCTATCTCGGTCACATCCCTCTGTTCCCAGCTCACCAACCTAAACCATCACCTTTCGATCTCAGAACAGAATCCGTATCCATCCCTGCTCAGTGCACTTGAGCTATAAAGAGAGATTGGATAGGTTTGGATTGTTTTGTTTAGAGCAGAGAGGCTAAGGGAGAACATGATTGAGGTGTGTAAGATTGAGGGGTATGGACAGGGTGAGCAGGGAGCAGCTGCTCCCCTTGGTTGAGAAGTCAATCACAAGGGGGCACAGCTTTAGGGTAAGGAGGAGGTGATTCAGAGGGGATTTGAGAAAAGAAAATTCACTCAGAGTGGTGAGCATCTGGAATTCACCGCCTGGGAAGATAATGGAGGCAGGAAACAAATTTACTGGAGTTCTATGAGGATGTGTCTAGGGCGGTGGATAGAGGAGAGCCGGTGGATGTGGTCTTTCTTGATTTTCAGAAGGCGTTTGACAAGGTACCTCACAAGAGGTTATTGCAGAAGGTCAGGGGACATGGAGTTGGGGGTAGGGTGTTAGCGTGGATAGAGGATTGGTTGTCAAATAGGAGGCAGAGAGTGGGGGTCAATGGGTGCTATTCGGATTGGCAGATGGTGACTAGTGGAGTGCCCCAGGGGTCGGTGCTGGGGCCTCAGCTATTTACCATTTATATAGATGATCTGGAGGAGGGAACCGAGTGTAGGGTGTCGAAATTTGCTGATGACACCAAGATTGGTGGAACGGCAAATTGTGCGGAGGGTGTGGAGAGTCTGCAGAAGGATCTAGATAGGCTGGGCGAATGGGCCAGGAAATGGCAAATGGAATTTAATGTTGGCAAGTGCCAGGTGGTCCACTTTGGTAGGAATAATGGTAGGAAGGGTTATTACTTAAGTGGCGAAAAACTGCAGCAGGCGACGGTGCAGAGGGACCTCGGGGTCCTTGTGCATGAGTCACAAAAACCCAGCTTGCAAGTGCAGCAGGTGGTCAGGAAGGCGAATGGGATGCTGGCCTTCATCGCGAGGGGGATTGAATATAAAAGTAGGGAGGTCTTGCTGCGGCTGTACAGGGCATTGGTGAGGCCGCAGCTGGAGTACTGTGTGCAGTTTTGGGCGCCGTACTTACGCAAGGATATTTTGGCGTTGGAGGGAGTGCAGAGGAGGTTTACTAGGCTAATGCCGGAGTTGAGGGGGTTGAGCTATGAGGAGAGGCTGAATAAATTAGGATTGTACTCGTTAGAGTTTAGAAGAATGAGGGGAGATCTCATTGAGACGTATAAGATGATGAATGGGATGGATAGAATAGAGGTGGAGAGACTCTTCCCGCTCAGAAAGGATAGTAGGACTAGGGGGCACAGCCTCAAGATAAAGGGGGGGCGGTTTAGAACGGAGTTGAGGAGGAACTTCTTCACTCAAAGGGTGGTGAATCTCTGGAATTCTCTGCCCATTGAAGTGGCGGAGGCTACTTCGCTAAATATTTTTAAGACGCGGGTTGATGGGTTTTTGATAAGAGAGGGGATTAAGGGTTATGGGGAGAGGGCGGGAATGTGGAACTGAGCCACGACAGATCAGCCATGATCTTATTGAATGGCGGGGCAGGCTCGAAGGGCTAGATGGCCTACTCCTGCTCCTATTTTTTATGTTCTTATGTAAACCTTACAACCTTTAAAAAGTATTTGAATGAGCACTTGAAACATCATCACATTCAAGGATATGGGACAAGTGCAGGAAAATGGGATTAGCATGACTTTAGTAGCAGTTGTCATTCTAGACTCGATGGGCCGAAAGAGCTTTTCTGCACTGTACGACTCAATGACTCTATCACTTTTCTGATAATTGAGAGAACACGATGGGATGGTAACTGACAGCTTTGATTTGTCCTGCTTTTTGTGATTAGGACAAGTTTAGGCAATTTTCCATTTTGTTATGTCGATGCTAATATTGTAGCTGTACTGCACAGCTTGGGTCGGGTATTAGCTAGCTCTGGAGTAAAGGTCTTCAGCACTACACCCAGGACAGGGTTGGGAACAAAGATTCTGTTAAGCTGTTTGGTACTTGGCCACATATCACTCTGCAAAGTACCACATTGACCTTGCTCTGTGATAAATGATGTGCACAATCACGCACAAAAATTTAACACAGTACACAACTAAATTTTGAAGGAAAGATTAGTCAGTCCCCATAGTCTTTGCTATATCCAGAGAAATAAGTCATTTCTTCATAATCATGGTGGAATGATTCAATTCGCTGAAGATTGACTTTGTGGTAATGGCAATCTCAGGAGGGGGTTAAGTGAATGATCCATTTGAAACTGCTGTCTGAAGGTGGTTGCAAAATCTTCAGCCACATCTCTTGTGATGGATTCCACCATCACTGAGGATGGAATGTCCATGGATCTCCTTCTCCTTTTCTAAGGAAGGATATTCTTGCTCTCGAGAGAGCGAAGATTTACCAGGCTGATTCCAGGAATGTATGAGGAGAGATTGACTAGCTGGTGGCTGGAGCAGAAACCCAGACACAGAGCTTTTCTTTATTGAAAGAGTTTATTGACTTCTTCAGTTTCAGCTCTTCTCCCACATGCTGTCAAAGATCAAAGAAAATTACAGCACAGGAACAGGCCCATCAGCCTTCCAAGCCTGCACTGACCATGATGCCTGACTGAACTATAACCCCCCACCCTTCTGGGGACCATATCCCACTACTCCCATCCTATTCAAAGCACCACAGACCCAGATCAATTCCTGCCCCGGGTCACTGTCTTGTGTGGAGTTTGCACTTTCTCCCCATGTCTGCGTGGGTTTCCTCCGGGTGCTCTGATTTCCTCCCGCAGTCCAAAGATGTCTGGGTTAGGTGGATTGGCCATGTTAAATTGCCCCTTAGTGTCTAGGATATTAGTCGGATAAATACATGGGGATAGAACTTGGGTGGGATTGTTGTCGGTGCAGGCTCGATGGATCGAATGGCCACCTTCATTGACCAGAACTCTCCACTCACCTGACAAAGGGGCAAACCCTGAAAGCTTGTGGGTTTACTATCAAATAAACCTGTTGGACTTTAACCTGGTGTTGTGAGACTTCTTACTCCACTACCATCCCCAGCAGCAAGTTCCAGGAACCCACCGCCCTCTGTGTAATAAACTTGACTCATACATCTCCTTTAAAACTTGCCCCTCACACATGAAACTTATGCCCCCTAGTAGTTGACTTTTCCACCCTGGGAAAAATCTTCTGATTATCCACTCTGTCCATGCCCCTTATAATCTTGTAGACTTCTATCAGTCGTTCCCCAAACTCTGTCATTCCAGTGAGAAAAAAAAATCAAGTTTTTCCAACCTCTCCTCATAGCTAATGTCCTAGCCATCCCTGTTTATCGAATACTACAATAAATACATGGGTAAATTAACAAATTAAATTAAAAAGATAGCCCCTTGTCCTTTATTGATATGTTCACAAAGTCCTAAATTGAATAAATCACTTACGTATCCTAACACTATCATTAACACACAGAATCACAGAATCCTACAGTACAGAAGAGGCCCTTCGGACCATCGAGTCTATACCGATGCATGAAAGGCCCTGACCTGCCCACCTAATCCCACTTGTCAGCACTTGGCCCAGAGCCTTGAACGTTATGCTGTGCCAAGTACTCATCCAGATACTTTTTAAAGGACGTGAGGCATCCCACCTCCACCCTTTCAGGCAGCGCATTCCAGACTGTCACCACCCTCTGGGTAGAATTGTCCAAGAAGAAAAGTTGAGGGGAGATTGAACAGAGGTATTCAAAAATCATGAAGTTTTGGATAGAGTAAATAAGCCAAATCTGTTTCCAGTGGGAGAAGTGTGGATAGCCAAAGGATACAGAAGTGGGTGAGAGAACCAAAGGTGAGATAAAGGGTGGAATTTTCAAGTCGCGTTCACCCCAAAACTGGAAAATCCCACCCGAGGGCAATGGACCTTACCATGGTCCACTCCTCGCCTGCTACAATTCCCATGGTGGGCAGAATGGGAAAATTCGCACCAAAGAATTTTTCCATCCACACGTTGCTACATTGGGAATGCACTGCTTAAAGAGCTGGTGAAGGACCGCTCTTTCCTACAGTAGAAAAATCAAGTACTAGGGGACATAGGTTTAAGGTGTGAGAGGAACAGTTTGGAGGAGATGTGCGAGGCAAGTCTTTTTACACAGAGGGTAGTGAATATCTGGAACGCGCTGCCCAGGGAGGTAGTGGGGGCAGGTACGATAGCGGCATTTAAGGGGCAACTAGACAAATATATGAATAGGATGGGAGTGGACAGATATGAACTCTAAGTGCATACGGTTTTAGTTTAGGCAGGCATCATAATTGGTGCAGGTTTGGAGAGCCTGTGCTGTACTGTTCTTTGTTCTTTGAATGTAGATCTAATAGCAACTTTCTGGAAGGGAATCCAATGAATAACTGAACAGAAAAAAATAACAGTAGAGCAATGGGAACAAGCAAAGGACAATGACTATTTGGATAGCTCTCAGAAAGAGCTAGGGAGCTGAATGGCCTTCTTCCGTACTATATATGATATTTTTCCATGATCATAGAGGGATGAGATCAAACAACCCGCTTCATCCTCTTGCTATCTCAGATCAGAGACATTTTTACACAGAATAAAGTCTCTTCAGGCTTTAGCCTGTCAGCTGCTGTGAAAGTCAGGTATCAGTAAACCAGGTTCAATGCTCTAACTTCATAGAATCCCAACATTGCAGAAGGAGGCCATTCGGCCCATCGTGTCAGCACCGATTCTCCAACAGGGCATCTTACACAGGCCCCATCCCCGCTATCCATTTACTCCACTAATCTACATATCTTGGAACACTAAGGGGCAATTTAGCGTGGCCAATCTACCTGAACATCTTTGGAGTGCGGGATGAAACCAGAGCACCCAGAGGAAACCCATGCACACACAGGGAGTATGTGCAGATTTCACAATGACAGTGACCCAAGGCCGGAATTGAACCCAGATCCCTGATATTGTGAGGCAGCAGTTATAACCACTGTGCCACCATGCTTATCTCAAATCAGTTCACAGAGTTGAATTATACAATGGAATGAAAGTTTTAAAGCGATCGGGATGGTGCCTTTTACACTATACTGTTTACAGAGGAGATGTTAGGGGTAAGTTTTTCAACAAAGGAGATGTTAGGGGTAAGTTTTTCAACAGAGGGTGGTGAGTGAGTGGAATCAGCTGCCGTCGGTGGTGGTAGAGGCGAACTTGCTGGGGTCTTTTAAAAGACTTCTGGATGAGTATGTGGGATTTAATGGGATTGGGAGTTACAGATAGTTCTATGGCTTGGTAGGTATGGATGTGATCGGTGCAACTTGTGGGCCAAAGGGCCTGTTTGTGCTGTAGTGTTCTATGTTCTAAATGACAAGTGCTGCACAGCACGAGGTGCCTGCATCATAACGGCTCCAAATAACTGGCTTCAGCAGCTCGGTCTAAAAATGATCAATGATTGGATGTTTATCCCGAATCTTTACTCTCCCACTCCCTCATTTGGTTCAATCAACACCAGTCACACACCTGAGTCAGAGAGTCATGGCTTCAAGTTACACCCCAGAAGCTTAAGCACAAAATCTAGGCTGACACTCCAAAGCATTACTAAGAAATGCCACATTGTTGGAGGTGCTTTCAGATAAGCTGTACATCGAGATCTCAGATACACCCCACCTGATCCAAATATCTCTGCTAGGGGACCCGCAATTTCCTCCCTAGCCTCCCACAATGTCCTGGGATACACTTCATCAGTACCCAGGGATTCATCTACCTTGACGTGCTTTAACACTTCCAACACCTCGTTTGCTGTAATATGTACAGTCCTCAAGACATCACTATTTTTCCAAGTTCGCTAACTCAATAGTAAATACCAATATTCATTTAGAGCTGTCATCTCTCAACCAAGTGATGACCACGTCATTGCTATTGTGGAAGCTTAATGAATGCAGGCAATAATTTTTTGTGTGCAAGCCAGAAAGTGAGGCTTAAGGCCCTATTTTAAGGTGCAGAAGATAACAGCGATGGCCTGTCGTCTGTCCTGAAATATACACACTGACCAATGCCGAATATCAATCTGGAGCAGGAACCTGTTTGGTGCTGTTTCTTTCCCCTTGTTGAAGAGAACTGCAAAGCCACAGCAATGCCCCTGCTTTACGTCAGTCAACAAAGTCTGGTTATTGTTTCTGAGCCTGAGGTTAGTTCAAATGGTACATTTGCCTGGGGCAGCTTGGTGGCACAGTGGTTAGCACTGCTGCTTCACAGCTCCAGGGACCTGGGTTCGATTCCCGGCTTGGGTCACTGTCTGTGCAGAGTTTGCACATTCTCCTTGTGTCTGCGTGGGGCTGCGCTGGTTTGCTCCCACAGTCCAAACGTGCAGGTTAGGTTGATTGACCACGCTAAAAGTTGCCCCTTAGTGTCTTGAGATGTGTAGTTTAGAGGGATTAGTGGGTAAATATGTAAGGATGTGGGGTAGGGGCCTGGGTGGGATTGTGGTCGGTGCAGACTCGATGGCCTAAATGGCCTCTTTCTGCACTGTAGGGTTTCTATGATTCTACGATTTACCCACCTTATCCTAAACTTACATTCAGCAGCCAATCCCGGCAATATTTATGATCTTGTGTGTTTGGCACGGTGGCACAGTGGTTAGCGCTGCTGCCTCACAGCACCAGCGACCCGGGTTCAATTTCTGGCCTCGGGTCACTGTCTGTGTGGAGTCTCCCTGTGTCCGCATGGGTTTTTTCCATGTGCTCCAGTTTCCTCCCACATTCCGAAGATGTGCAAGTTAGATGGATTGACCGTGCTAAATTGCCCCTTACTGTCGGGGGATTAACAGGGTAAATATGTGGGGTTACAGAGATAGAACCTGGGTGGGATTGTTGTCAGTGCAGGTTTGATGGGCCGAGTGGCCTTTTTTTGCCTGTAGGGATTCTGTGAAATGCTACAAGGGAACCCTGACCAACCTGCCTGAATATTGACAGCAGAGGAGCTATGTAATTACAGTAAGACCTGAACTATAAATAACCGTACCATATTGTAGCATTAAGCTAACATCACTTTCTTTTTTAAAAATTGATTGTAACGGAAATTACAACCGGTCATTTGGTAGCACAGAACTCAAGCGTTGCTGAAAAAAGACATTTTTTCATCAGGACAATTGCAAGAATACCAATGTCAGGGAAAACAACAATTCTATATTGTCTGAGAAGAATGTTGGGAGTTGCAAAGTGGACTCTGGTTGGTACAGCTGTTGCCATGGAGAATACACTAGCTAATGATGATTGACAGTTAATTGCCAAGCACTGTTTGAAAAGGGTAAGGTATATGACAAATATGAGCAACAGGTAGAGCTAGCTGTTTCACCCTGCTGTTATGCAGTCGCAACACAAGTGGAATTTGCTACCAGTAGGATTCTGCCGTCAAGCCAAAAAGATGCTCTGCCTATTACACAAATGAGTAATGTGATATGTGAACTTCACTGCAGTGTGATGCTAGGTAAATAGGCCGTACAGCCCAAAGACTAATGGATCATAACAAACAGCATGTCCCAGCCACTGTTTCCAATGGGCAACAGACTGTACCCAATCAGCCCATGCAAAATGCAGAGCAGCATCCAACATTAGTTTTGATTCTATGATTGGACAACATTTGCTAAATAATTCTCAGCATGCAAAAGATTATATTGACACCCAACTTGAGATTGTCGTTTGAATTCACTGTGTGTCCATAATTCTATGATTGTATGATTCAGACATCTGCATGATCTAGAGGTTACATACATTAATATGAAGGGCCCATTCCTTTGCGACACAGAGCACATTGCGCCTGTTTCCACTAAACAAAATAAGTGATAGCCATTTGCTGGGTTTATTCCTCGGGGTAGTGCCTTGACCAATCACAAATCAAGTTGTCTGGGTTTAAATTTCCAAACAGTTCTTGGCAAGTAACTGTGCAATCTCCTTGGCATTGTCACCACTGCTCAGAGTCCACTCATCAACCAATCAGCACTCACTTCTCATGCAGAATAAAGTCATCATTTCCCCTGACATCTACAGGTCCACAGCAGACTTCATTTCCCTGGCCCTGCACTCAAACCTGGAACACCAAGAAAACACCTATGTCAGACTCCTATTTATTGACTACAGCTCAGTCTTCAACACTATTATTCCCACAAAACTCAACTCCAAACTCTGTGGCCTGGGCCTCTGCGACTCGATCCTGAACTTCCTAACTCACAGACCACAATCAGTAAGGATAGGCAACAACACCTCCTCCACGATCATCCTCAACACCAGTATCCCACAAGGCCGTGTTCGCAGCCACTACTACAGTCCTTATACACCTATGGCTGTGTGACCAAATTCCCCTCCAATTCAATTTTCAAGTTTGCTGACGACACCACCATAATGGGTCGGATCCCAAACAATGATGAGACAGAGTACACGAATGAGATAGAGAATCTGGTGAACTGGTGTGGCAAAAATAATCTTTCCCTCAATGTCAACAAAAGAAAGGAGATTGTCATAGACTTCAGGAAGTGTAAAGGAGAACATGCCCCTATCTACATCAATGGGGACAAAATGGAGAAGGTTGAGAGATTCAAGTTTTTAGGTGTCCAGATCACTAACAACCTGTCCTGGTCCCCCCACTATAATTAAGAAAGCCCACCAACACCTCTACTTTCTCAGAAGACTAAGGAAACTTGGCATATCAGCTACGACTCTCACCAACTTTTACACTATAGAAAGCATTCTTTCTGGTTGTACCACAGCTTGATTTGGCTCTTGCTCTGCCCAAGACCGCAAGGAACTACAAAAGTTCGTGAATGTAGCCCAATCCATCACACAAACCAACCTCCCATCCACCAACTCTGTCTACACTTCCTGCTGCCTTGGCAAAGCAGCCAGCATTATTAAGGCCTCCACGCAGCCTAGACATTCTTTCTTCCACCTTCTTCCTTTGGGAAAAAGATACGAAAGTCTAAGGTCAAGTTCTAACCGACTCAAGAGCAGCTTCT
The DNA here is from genome assembly GCF_965287045.1 of Carcharhinus amblyrhynchos. NCBI lineage: Eukaryota > Metazoa > Chordata > Chondrichthyes > Carcharhiniformes > Carcharhinidae > Carcharhinus > Carcharhinus amblyrhynchos. Next base: position 8,950,929 of record NC_137324.1, on the reverse strand, counting down.
TCCCTGCTGCTGTTAGATTTTTGAATGGACTTACTTTGCACTTGATCTTTCTCTGCACCATAGCCATGACTATAACACTACGTTCTGCACTCTCTCGTTTCCTTCTCTATGAACGGTATGTTTTGTCTGTATAATGCGCAAGAAACAATACTTTTCACTGTATGTTAAAATATGTGACAATAATAAATCAAATCGAATCAAAAAGGTATTCTTGTAACCATCCTGATGAGTACAAGATGAAAAGCTTCAACCAAATGTCTTTTTTTTCAACAAAGCACAACTGCACAAAACACTGATATTGTGTTCTCAGTTTGCATTAGGAAGGTGCCAGAGGAAATGCAGGAGATGTTAGGGGTGATGCAAGACTGGATTGAGATTTATAGGAACCCTGCAAGCTTTGAGATGCATCTAGCAAGGCAAAAAAAATCAAAAGAGCCAAATGGGAGAGATTTGTTTTTAAACAAAGAGGTGCAATCGGGAATGCACTGGCTGAAAGGAGTGGCAGAAGCAGTTTCAATAGAACATTTCGTAAGTGAACGATATATATATTTTGCAAAGCAATGGAGAAAGAGCAGACAAGTGAAAAGCTGATTCAAAAGACTACCACAGGCAAATCCATCTGCATTATATCAATGGAGGTTAAGGCTGGCAATGGATTGCAGGAGTGTTGTGGAGTTGAAAGGAGTACATCTGCTCATCTTGCCTTAATGTGAAAGTTTACTTTAAAAACATACTTCCTATTCACAGCGGCTTTTCAAGTCACTCCCAAGAACTGGTGCAGAGCAATCCCAATTCTTGCTCCACGCACAACAGTCCAATTTCAACAAAGGGTCCTCAAACAGGGATTAAGCCCTTAATTAACGTTACGCTTCAGGCATCTGCCAACTAGTTTCCCCAACCTAATTTGGTGTGAGATGCATTTCCGGCATGAAACCTGGCAAGCTCTGGGAAGCTGCTCCACTTCTCACCAGAAAACAATCCCGAGTTCCAATTTCTATCCGGGTGAGTTTGAATCCACGAGTTGGATAAACAAAATCACTAAGGTTTTCAAATTAGCTGCTCATTAATTCTGGGCTATGCAAGCAGAGACAAAACACTTCTGTCCATTGCTGCCACATACATAATACTACTTAGAAAACAACACCCTGCTAACTTGGCATAAATGCCAGGTATGCAATTCTGCTGATTCTATGTGAGCGACTGAATGGCAATAGCTGGGTGGGACTGTCATAAGAAGAACATAAGAACATAAGAAATAGGAGGAGTAGGCCATCTAGCCCTTCAAGCCTGCCCCGCCATTCAATAAGATCATGGCTCATCTGTCGCGGCTCAGTTCCACCTTCCCGCCCTCTCCCCATAACCCTTAATCCCCTCTCTTATCAAAAACCCATCAACCCGCGTCTTAAAAATATTTAGCGAGGCAGCCTCCACCACTTCAACGGGCAGAGAATTCCAGAGATTCACCACCCTTTGAGTGAAGAAGTTCCTCCTCAACTCCATTCTAAACCGCCCCCCCCTTTATCTTGAGGCTGTGCCCCCCAGTCCTACTGTCTTTTTTGAGCGGGAAGAGTCTCTCCACCTCTATCCTATCCATCCCATTCATCATCTTATACGTCTCAATGAGATCTCCCCTCATTCTTCTAAACTCTAACGAGTACAAGCCTAGTTTATTCAGCCTCTCCTCATAGCTCAACCCCCTCAACTCCGGTATCATCAGAAATAAAACAATGAAATGACACAGAGAGAGAGAGAGGGAGGGAAAGGAGAAAGAGGAACCTGCGTTAACAACCTCAGGAAATCCCTAAATGCTTTACTTCCGATGAAATGCTGTTGAAGTCACTATTCTAATGTAGGAAACATCGTAGCAAAGCAAAATTGCACAGTGATGGCACGGTAGCACTGTGATTAGTACTGCTGCCTCACAGCGTCAGGGACCCGGATTTGATTCCAGCCTCGGATGACTGCCTGTATAGTTATCTTCCAAAACTCTATAGATCCTGGAACAGTTCTTTCAGAACTGGAAGTTGGTAAATGTAATTCCACCTAACTAGTCATAGAATCACAGAGTGCAGAAGAGGCCCTTCAGCCCACTGACTTTGCACTGACACACAAGAAATACCTGAACTCCCACCTCATCCAATCTGTCAGTACTAGCTCCAGAGACTTGAATGTTATGACATGCCAAGTGCTCATTCAGATACATTTTAAAGGACATGAGGCAACCAGACTCAACAACCCTCCCAGGCAGCACATTCCAGACCGTCATCACCCTCTGGATAAAAATGTTTTTCCTCACCGTCTCCCCCCTAAACCGCCTGACCCTCACCTTGAACCTCTGCCTCCTCGTGACTGACCCTTCAACTAAGGGAACAGCTGCTCCTTATCAACCATGCCCCTCTTAATCTTGTACACCTCCATCAGATCGCCCCTCAGCCTTCTCTGCTCCAACGAAAACAACCCAATCTTACCCAATCTCTCCTCAGAATGTATCAACTTCACACAGGCTTTACCCAAGGCTGGAATCGAACCCAGATGAGGTGAAGTAGCCCTCTGTTCTTGTGAGTGAATGTAGGACGAAGGCTTTTAAGTTGATGAGGAATCTGGCCATGCCAACTTTAACCTGGCCAACACCAGGTTAAAGTCCAACAGATTTATTTGGTAGCACAAGCTTTCAGAGTCTCAGGTTCCTTCTTCAGGTGAGTGAGGAGTTGTGTTCTCAAACAGGGCATATACAGATGCAAATTGACACATACAGACATACACTCTGTTCGTGAACACAACTCCTCACTCACCTCAAGAAGGAGCCTGAGACTCTGAAAGCTTGTGCTTCCAAGTAAACCTGTTGGACTTTAACCTGGTGTTGTGAAACTTCTTAGTGTGCTTACCCCAGTCAAATGCCGGCATCTCCACATCATGCCAAGTATGCCAGGGGAGATTTCATTTGCAGATTTAGTTGCTCTGGTCCAGAATCACCATAACCCAAAGCCCTTGGTGATTGTTTAAAGGTCCAAATTTCATTGCCAAATCAAAAAGGCAGCTTCTTTTGTGGCAGAATTATGGCAACTTTCAGAACAGTACGATTTTGGAGGTTTTAGAAGATATGTCCAAATATAGGCTGATTTGTGGCACTTACAAGGGCAGCATTCAGCGTTGGTCATTTTGGGGGAAGTCACACTGACTTTAAGGAAGAAATTTCGCAGAGCAGGTAAATGGCTACCGGTAATGCAAAAGATATTAAGTGTAAAGGCTAATGTTGGTGCCCAGGCAGAGGTACTGCATCAAATAAAAGAAAGAGTTGTAAGCAAAAAGGTGAAAGCCGTGGAATGTTTCAGGTGTGGTGGGCCACACTGTACAAATCACTACAAATTTATAGATGCTGTTTGTCACCAATGCAGCAAGAAGGGGATTTAGTGAAGAAATGCAGTGGTCGAACAGCAAAGCAGATTCTGAGCAAGAAAATTTAAATTTGAAGAAGTTTCAATCAGCGACGCACCACCTAGACAGCTCAGAGCAGTCAAAGGAGCAAGCTTAGGCATGTTTAATGTGAATGTGGCATGAGCACAGCCTATTTTTACTACAGTCAATGGTAATCAAATCAAGATGGAAGTAGAAGCAGGAGCCTCTGCATCTGTGGTTAGTGATGAAACATACAAGCGGATGTGGGACTCTAACCGAATGCCAACCCTTCCTCTGTCAAAGATTAATTTTCGGACATACACCGGAGAGTCCACACCTTTGCTCGGAGCGTCAGCAATCCATAATGCGTATCATAGTCAAGGAGCATGCCTCCTTGTGGCCAAAGGGAAGAACTGTTTGCTAGGGTGTGACTGGATCAGCAAAATTCCATTGAACTGGGGCAAGATCAAGCACATGAAGATGACCAAGGTATCTGGACAAGGTATCAAAGATGGATCAGGTACATTGTGTGTTAAGTTGTAAGTAGGTCCTCAGGCTACTCTGCACTTTTTCAAGCCCAGGACAATGCCTTCGGGAAGTGGAGGATGAGCTGGAATGGCTGCAAAGGCTTCGAATCTTTGCGCCTCCTCAATTTTCTCATTGGGAGGCTCCAATCGTTCCTGTCCTTAAAAATGTTGTTAGCATTGCTGCCTCACAACGCCAGGGACCCGGGTTCGATTCCTAGCTTGGGTCACTCTCCGCAGTCTGTACGTTCTCCTCGCTTCTGCATGGGTTTCCTCCAGGTGCTCCGGTTTCCCCTCACATCCGAAAGACATGCTGGTTAGGTACATCAGCCATGCTAACTAAATTCTCTCTCAGTGTACTTGAACAGGCACAAGGGTGTGGCAACCAGGGGGTTTTCACAGTAACTTCATTGCAGTGTTAACGTAGGCCTACCTGTGACTAATAAATAAACTTTATAAACTCACCAATAATAACCAGATCTCCAAGTTAGATGCTTATCCATTACCTGGGGTGGAAGATTTGTTTTCAACTCTTGCCAAGACGTTTTCAAAGCTGGACATGAGCCAGGTATATCAACAACTGCTTGCAAGAGGAAGATTCAAAGCAGCACATGACCATCAATGCACATAAAGGGTTGTTTAAGTACAACCATTTGGTTTTTGATATATCCTCCAGTCCGGCGATCTTTCAAAGTCTGTTGGCAAGGCTGATTTATGGCTAATGTTTTAACACAACGTTTAACAAGTAGGTTTTCAACTGCATACCAGGAATCTCGAAAACAAAAAGAGGTACCATTTATTGTTTGTAAAGTGACTATGTGTCATTCGTGAGCCTGTAAAACTATTCTTCTACAGAGTCATCACAGTTCATTCTTGTTCAAGTACATGTTGCAGCTATATAAAACCTTGGTTAGGCAGCATTTGGAGTACTGCATGCATATCTGGTCACCACAGTATCAGAACATAGAACATTACAGCGCAGAACAGGCCCTTCGGCCCACGATGTTGCGCCAACCAGTTAAAAAAACAATGACCCTCTAACCTAAACCAAACCCTTACCATCCATAAACCTATCCACGGATCTCTTAAACGCCCCCAAACTAGGCGCATTTACAACTGCAGCAGGTAGGGCATTCCAATCCCTCACCACCCTCTGGGTAAAGAATCTACCCCTGACATCCGTCCTATAACTACCACCCCTTAATTTAAAGCTATGCCCCCTCATGCTAGCTTTCTCCGTGGATGCTTTGGAGAGAGTGCAAAGAAGGTTCACCAGGATGTTGCCTGGTCTCGAGGGTGTTGGCTATGAGGAGAGGTTGAATAAACTAGGATTGTTTTCACTGGAAAGATGGAGGCTGAGGGGAGACTTGAGAGATCTACAAAATTATGAGAGGCATAGACAGGATAGATAATCAGAGGCCTTTTCCAAGGGTGGAAATGTCAATTACAAAGAGGCACATGTTCAAAGTGAGAGGGGGAAAGTTTAAGGGAGATGTGTGAGGGAAAGGCTTTTCACACAGAGTGTTGGGGGCCTGGAAGGTGCTGCCAGAGGAGGTGATGGAAGCAGGCACATTAGCAACATTTAAGAGGCATCTGGATAGGGAGGAAATAGAGGGATACGAACCAAGTAACGGCAGTTTTTGTTTTAGTTAGGGCATCATGATCGGCACAGCTTGGAGGGCCAAAGGGCCTGTTCCTGTGCTGCACTTTTCTTTCTTCTTTGTACAACTTCCCTGCTGGCACACCACATCATGGTGAGAGGCAATATGATCGAGTCTGACCTTTCCCATCCCAGCCCAGAGAAACAAATACCTGAAAATGAATTCACATGTAAAGGATTTTCGCAGTAACCTCACTGCAGTATTATGTAAGCCTACTTGTTACACTAATAAATAAACTTTGAACTTTAAAAAACATTTCCGATCAGAATGACTGATGTCAGACGGTTGGATTCTCCACTTCAGCAGACCTTTGCCTATTGTAATGATAGGACAGCCCCCCACACTACCAAACCCCTCTACTCCCGCTTGATCCATCGTCTGCAATCACAGCACCCATGTTTAATAAGTGGGCTCTTCAACTTTTATCAAGAGTGCATGAGAATGTTGGCACATCTCTGTCACAGGTTACAGAGGCCAACTGCAATGCATGGTGTGGACTCTGTAATGTTTGTCAAAGGTTTACAAAAAATTCACAAAAGAAATTCTGGCCCCTTTAAACTTCAAATGTCTCCTCCAGTGTCCATGCCAACACTGGATGCCAAGCATATTTGCATAATGTAACAATACGCCCACCCATATATGAAAGGATGTTTTGTCACTGATGGTGGGAAATCCTGAATTCTATCACACTGTGCCCTCAGTCCTTCTACACCAGAGCACAGGCAGTTCCAGCACAACCAGGATGAAATTGTTTCGAATTTCTGGGTCAACTGCATAAATTAGAACAGGATAGCATTAACAAGACCAAACCATCCCCAAGAGCCTGAGGCTTTGCACGAATTCTATCGAACATCTTGCCAGGCAAGATGACATGACTTGTTCCAATCAAAAACCATCATGTTAATATGGGTGACTCATTCTGTTTGTGCAAGTGCTGTCATTGCAACATACTGTTTGTGAGTGTGCTGACGTTTACTGCCTCTGAGAACTATTGAGGTTGTTTACCTAAAGTTGTGCACTGCCTCGTGTAGATCGTTGCCTATGGTTTCTGATTGGATTTTGATACTGTAATAATGCGGAAGCAGTGTTTCTGGAATTAACTACAGCCTCTCAGTTGTATCAAAACAGTGTGAGAAGGTCAAATGCAAACCAAAAATGGATTACTTGGCATCAAATTAGGCACTGGATTCAGGCACAGCAAAGACACAGCCAACCCAATCAATGCTGCAATGTCCTACTATGCAATGTCCAGTATCGTCAATCAACCACAGCACATGGACTGCAGTGTTTCAAGAAGGCAGCTCACCACCACCTTCTGAAAGGCAACTAGGGATGGGCAATGAATGCTGGCCTAGCCAGCGATGCCCATTACCCATGACCTGTGCCAAAATTGGGAGACTATCCAGCAACTAGCCTGGGGTAGTCACTTCACAGGTTCATGTCTATCAATTTCCCAGACTCCTCCATCCTGTCCCAATGGCACGGTAGACCCACCAGAGGTGGCAGCATAGCATAATGTCCTGCCAACACACTATGACCGTGTAAGATGACCATCAATATATCAGTTTCAGCATGCACAGATATCCAATGGTGTCACTGCTGCAGCCTGGAATTCAGAAGCATGATGAATGAAGAGGGGCAATATGGCCTAGTGGGGAGGCAATGGCCAAGTGGTATTATCACTAGACTATTAATCCAGAAACTCAGCTAATGTTCTGGGGACCCAGGTTCGAATACCACCATGGCAGAGAGTGGAATTTGAATTCAATAACAAAAAAAAAACCTGGAATTAAGAGTTTACTGATGATCACAAAATCATTGCTGGAAAAACCCATCTGATTCACTAATGTCCTTTAGGGAAGGAAATCTGGCATCCTTTCTTGATCTGGCCTACATGTAGCTCCAGGGCCACAGCAATGTGGTTGTTTCTCAACTGCCCTCGGTGCAACAAGGGATGGGCAATAAATGCTGGCCGGCCAGCGAAGTCCATGTTCCATGAATGCAAAAAAAAACTATATAAAAGCACCACTTACAAGCAAGTTACATTTTTATCTGTGCGGTGTAGTTCAGGAAGCTGAGTGGGAGCAAATGCAACATCAGCAATATTGAATCTGACAATACATAATGAGACACAGTTTGAAACACTGACCAACATGACTGCAGTAAAATATTCCACAAGGAAGATTTCAGCTTCCCGTCTGCAAATCCTTCCCTTCCAGCCACATGTAAAACAAGTTTCCAAAATCTATCACTATCAGTCTGCACACTCTCTCCACCTGCTGCCAGGGTCAGTGATGGCTATGCATGCACCCTGCTGCACATTGCCTCTTATAAAGTTAACCTGTTCTACCAACAGAATACAACTGTTTATGCATAGTATTGGCAGCAAACCCAGCCCGCAGTACAGTGGTATACAGTACGGAGAAAGTGACTCTAGCATCTCTCGGTTGAGCATTCCAGGAAATCCCATTCCTTTTGAAGGGGAGGCACAGTAGCACAATGGTTAGCATTGTTGCTTCATAGTGCCAGGGACCCGGGTTTGATTCCTAGCTTGGATCACTATGCGGAATCTGCACATTCTCCCCGGTTCTGCATGGGTTTCTTCCGGGTGCTCCGGTTTCCTCCCACCGTCTGAAAGATGTGCTGGCTAGGTGCATTGTCCTGAACAGGTGCTGGACTGCGGCAACTAGGGGAATTTCATAGTAACTTCATTGCAGTGTCAATGTAAGCCCCATACGACTATTAGTATGACTAATAAATAAACTTTAACTTTAAATTTAAAAAGAAGGCACTGAATCCAGTCTGCATGGAACATCAACATGCATCACAAAAAGTCAACATAGGACATAACTGAAAGTAACGAATAAAACCTGCTTATATTCCTCTTCTCCAAACTACCTGTCACAACTACATCTGACCATAACATTATTAGAAGTGGTCACAGAATCCTTGTACAGATGAATGCCTATACCTACACTGAGGATGCCCTTCTACTGTGTCTCGGGACACTGCCACCAATCTAAATGGAATAAATTCAGAACAGATTAGGCCAATGGTGGACGAAGTGTTACCAGGGGCCACATGTGGCCCATCTGGGTTCTGAATGCAGTCCACAAGACATTTTGTTGACCGTTGCCCATGTGTAGGGTTGCCACATTGGGCTGATTTCTGTCTGCATAGTTTTTTTCCCTATCTTCCTTTCCTACTTGCACGTAAAGCAAGGCAAGTGAAGTGAGGTGTGTGCTGATTGAATACAACATTGACTGTTAGAGCCATGCATCATGTCCCAGGTGTAAATATTTATTTTCTTTATACCATTTGAAGATGATGACAGTTCTATTAATATATAAATGATTAAGCATTTTCTATAACTCAAAGTATATTAAATATATTTAATCATCATGGAGTGATGGATAGTGAACAAGCCTGATTTGAATCTTGTGGCTCACTAAAATGAAGGAGGGCCACTCATGCGGCCCACTCCCATCACTGGATTATACTATTTGAAATAAGGCATCAATGGCAACAGAAATTTATTACACCACAATCTACAACTTACTCTCCCATAATGTTCCTCAATCTACCATTACAATCAAATGAAGCCAAACAACCTCGATTCAATGAGAAGTATAGAAGAGTGTGTCAGTAAAATTAATGTCAATCTGCTGACAACGGAGCTACACAGGCAGCACGGTGACACAATGATTAGCACTGTTGCCTCACAGTGCCAGAGACCTGGGTTCGATTCCCTGCTTGGGTCACTGTCTGTGTGGAGTTTCCTCTGGGTACTCCGGTTTTCTCCCACGGTCGAAAAGATGTGCGGGTAGGTTGGTTGGTCGGTCATACTAAATTGCCTCTTAGTGTCAGGGGGATTATGAATGTAAATATGTGAAGTTATATGAACAGGGCCTGGGTAGGATTGTTGTCAGAGCAGACTCGATGGGCCAAATGGCTTCCTTCGGCAATGCAGATTCTATGATTCTACTAACAGCAGAAGCAGCTTTTATCACAGATCTAAGTGATTCCGTAGCCAACAGATCAGATCAAAGTTCTGAAGTCCTGTCAAATCTTGTTGTGAATGGCTGTAGAATAAGAAGAATGAGAAGGCTCCCAGAACATCCCCTTCCTCAATGTTGGTGGAGGCCAGCCCAGCATCCCACTTGATCACCACCTGTTCCACCATCTTAAATATCATTCCTTCAACTATCAGATCTTTTTTCATTCATTCATGGGACGTGAGCATTGCTGGCTGGCCAGCATTTATTGCCCATCTCTAGTTGCCCTTGAGAAGGGGTGGTGAGCTGCCTTCTTGAATCACTGCAGTCTACATGCTGTGGGTTGACCCACAGTGCCGTTAGGGAGGGAATTCCAGGATTTTGACCCAGCAACTGCAAAGGAACGCGATATATTTCCAAGTCAGGGCAATCAGTGGCTTGAGGGGAACTTGCAGGTGGTCATGTTCCCACGTATTCACTACTCTTGTCCTTCTAGATGGAAGTGGTCCTGGGTTTGGAAGCTACTGTCTAAGGATCTTTGGTGCATTGTTGCAGTGTATCATGTAGATACACTGCTGCTACAGAGCATCGATGGTGGAGGGAGTGGATGTTTGTGGATGTGTTGCCAATCAAGGGGACTGCTTTGTCCTGGATGGTGTTGAGCTTCTTGAGTGTTGTTGGAGCTGCACCCATCCAGGCAAGTGGGGAGTATTCCATCACACTCCTGAATTGTGGCTTGTAGTTGGTGGATAGGCTTTGAGGGGTCAGGAGATGAGTTACTTGCCGCAGTATTCCTAGCCTCTGACCTGCTCTTGTAGCCAGTGTTTATGTGGTGAGTCCAGTTGAGTTTCTGGTCAATGGTAAGCCTAAGGATGTTGACAGTGGGGGATTCAGTGATGGTAACACCATTGAGTGTCAAGGGGCAGTGGCAAGAGTGTCTCTTATTGGTGATGGTCATTGCCTGGCATTTGTGTGGCACAAATGTTAATTGCCACTTGTCAGCCCAAGCCTGGATATTGTCCAGATCTTGTTGCATTTGAACATGGACTGCTTCAGTACCTGAATCATGAATAATGCTGAACATTGTGCAATCTTCGGCGAACATCCCCACTTCCGACCTTATGACGGAGGGAAGGTCATTGATGAAGCAGCTGGAGTAGCTTACATAGCTGCAGTACCATCTGCCTACAAAGTGCACTATGAAATGGCTCTTTTAACAGCTCCTCCAAAACCCATGACCTCTACCATCTCAAAGGACAAAGGCAGCAAGCACATGGCAACATCGCCACCTCCAAGTTCCTCTTCAAATCACACAACATCCATTTGGTGCCATCTCGTCATTGTCCCTCACTCACAGCACTGTAGGAGTAAGTTTACCACAAAGACTGCAGCAGTTCAAAAAGGCAGCTAAACACCAACTTTATCGGAGCAATTAGGGTTTGGCAATAAATGCTTGACTTGCCCATGGCTCCTACATCCCATGAGTGAGTATTTTTTTTTACATGCTCTGATTTATTTTATTAAAATGTGCCTCCCCCTAATAATTTATTTCTCTCCTCATGTAGCATTCAGCCTTTTGCTGGGGTATAGATCCTAGATGTCTTTACGTGACCTGAATGACCACATTTCATATCTGAGAATGACCCATTTTAAGAACATAAGAACATAAGAAATAGGAGCAGGAGTAGGCCATCTAGCCCTTCGAGCCTGCCCCGCCATTCAATAAGATCATGGCTGATCTGTTGTGGCTCAGTTCCACTTTCCCGCCCTCTCCCCATAACCCTTAATCCCCTCTCTTATCAAGAACCCATCAACCCGCTTCTTAAAAATATTTAGCGAGGCAGCCTCCACCACTTCAACGGGCAGAGAATTCCAGAGATTCACCACCCTTTGAGTGAAGAAGTTCCTCCTCAACTCCGTTCTAAACCGCCTCCCCTTTATCTTGAGGCTGTGCCCCCTAGTCCTACTGTCTTTTTTGAGCGGGAAGAGTCTCTCCACCTCTATCCTATCCATCCCATTCATCATCTTGTACGTCTCAATGAGATCTCCCCTCATTCTTCTAAACTCTAACGAGTACAAGCCTAGTTTATTCAGCCTCTCCTCATAGCTCAATCCCCTCAACTCTGGTATCAGCCTAGTAAACCTCCTCTGCACTCCCTCCAGGGCCAAAATATCCTTGCGCAGGTGCGGCGCCCAAAACTGCACACAGTACTCCAGCTGCGGCCTCACCAATGCCCTATACAGCTGCAGCAAGACCTCCCTACTTTTATATTCAATCCCCCTCGCTATGAAGGCCAGCATCCCATTCGCCTTTTGGTAGGAAGAACATGGAGAGACAACATAAAATAAAGGGTACAATTCTAAAGGGGGTGCAGGAGCAGGACCTAGATCTATATGTTCATAAATCATTGATTGTGGCAGGACAGGTTGAGAGCACAGCTTTATTAAAAGGGGCATAGAGATTATGAGCAAGGAGGTTATGTTGAACTATTGCGTTCAGTTCTGAGCACCACCCTTTATGAAGGATGTGAAGGCATTAGAAAAGGTGCAGAAAAAATTAAATCATGGCTCCAGGAATGAGGAACTTCAGTTACAAAGGCAGATTGGAGAAGTTAGGACTGTTCCCTTTTTGTGACAGCACAGTAGCAGAGTGGTTAGCACTGCTTCCTCACAGCATCAGAGACTTGGGTTCAATTCCGACCTCGAGTGACTTACTGTGTAGAGTCTGCGTGTTCTCCGTGTCTGCGTGGGATTCCTCCAAGTGCTCCCATTTCCTCTCACACTCCAAAGATGTGCAGGTTAGGCTGACTGGCAATGGTAAATTCTCCCTTAGTGTCAGGGGACTAGCAAGGTACGATTGTGGGGTTATGGGATGAGGGCCTGGGTGGATTGTTGTTGGTGTAGACTTGATAGGCCAAATGGCCTCTTTCTGCAGTGTACAGATTCTATGATTCTATGAAAAGAAAGCTGAGACACAAGAAGACTTTGGCTGATAGGATTAAGGAGAATCCTAAGGCTTTCTTTAGATATGTTAAGAATAGAAGACTGGTTAGGGCAAGATTAGGGCCAGTCAGAGACAGCAGTGGGAAGTTATGTGTGGAACCGGAAGAGATTGGGGAGGCACTGAACAAATATTTCTCTTCGGTATTCACGCAGGGAGACGTAAATGTAGCTGTGGAGAACACTGGGTTACAGGGTTGTAAACTGGATAGTATTGCAGTAGATAAGGAGCATGTGCTAGATATTCTTGAGGGTTTGAAAATAGGTAAGTTCCCTGGGCCGGACGGGATTTACCCTAGGATTCTCTGGGAGGCAAGAGAGGCGATTGCAGAACCTCTGGCTCTGATCTTCAGGTCGTCGTTGGTCACAGGTATAGTGCCAGAAGACTGGAGGATAGCGAATGTTGTCCCATTGTTTAAGAAGGGGAATAGAGACTTCCCCGGGAATTATAAACCAGTGAGTCTCACTTCTGTTGTGGGCAAAGTATTAGAAAAAATTATTAGGGATAGGATTTATAGTTATTTAGACAGTAATGAATTGATTGGAGATAGTCAGCACGGTTTTGTGAAGGGTAGGTCGTGCCTTACTAACCTTGTTGAGTTTTTTGAAAAAGTGACCAAAGAGGTAGATGGGGGTAAGGCAGTTGACGTGGTATATATGGACTTTAGTAAGGCCTTTGATAAGGTTCACCATGGAAGGCTTCTGCAGAAAATGCAGATGTATGGGATTGAGGGTGATTTAGTTAATTGGATCAGGAATTGGCTAGCTGATAGAAGACAGAGGGTGGTGGTTGATGGAAAGTATTCGTCATGGAGTTCGGTTACAAGTGGTGTGCCTCAGGGATCTGTTTTGGGGCCACTGCTGTTTGTAATTTCTATAAATGATCTGGATGAGGGTATAGAAGGATGGACTAGTAAATTTGCTGATGACACCAAAGGAGTGGTAGATAGTGAAGAGGGGTGTCATAGTTTACAGAGAGACTTGGACAAGTTGCAGAGCTGGGCCGAGAGGTGGCAGATGGAGTTTAATGTGGAAAAGTGTGAGGTAATTCACTTTGGCAGGAATAACAGATGTGTAGAGTATAGGGCTAACGGTAGGACTCTGAATAGTGTTGACGAACAGAGGGATCTAGGTGTATATGTGCATAGATCCCTGAAAGTTGGAAATCAAGTCGATAAGGTTGTTAGGAAGGCATACGGTGTCTTGGCGTTTATTGGTAGGGGGACTGAATTTAGGAGCCGCAACGTCATGTTGCAACTGTACAAAACTCTGGTGCGGCCACACTTGGAGTATTGTGTACAGTTCTGGTCCCCACATTATAGGAAGGATGTGGAGGCATTGGAGAGGGTGCAGAGGAGGTTTACCAGGATGTTGCCTGGTATGGAGGGAAGGTCCTATGAGGAGAGACTGAGGGATTTGAGGTTGTTTTCGTTAGAAAGAAGGCGGCTAAGAGGAGACCTTATTGAAACATATAAGATGATTAGAGGTTTAGATAGTGTGGGCAGTGATAGCCTTTTTCCTCAGATGGAGAAAGGTAGCACGAGGGGACATAGCTTTAAATTAAGGGGTGGTAGTTATAGGACGGATGTCAGAGGTAGGTTCTTTACCCAGAGGGTGGTGAGGGAATGGAATGCCCTGCCTGCTGCAGTTGTAGATGCGCCTAGTTTGGGGGCGTTTAAGAGGTCCGTGGAAAGGTTTATGGATGGAAAGGGATTGGTTTAGGTTAGAGGGTCATTGCTTTTTCTCTTAATTGGTCGGTGCAACATCGTGGGCCGAAGGGCCTGTTCTGTGCTGTAATGTTCTATGTTCTATGAGAGGAGATTTGACAGAGGTATTCAAAATCATGAGAGGTCTGGACAGATTAGATGAGGGAAACTGCTCCCACTCAATGAAAGAGCAGAGAATGAGGGGGCACAGATTTAAAAAATTAGTAAAAGGTGATATGAGGAAAAGATTTTTCACACAATGGGTGATTAGGATCTGGAATGTACTGCCTGAGAGTGTGGTGGAGAAAGGTTTGGGCAATAAATGCTGCCAGCCAGCGATGCTTATGTCCCACAAACAGATTTAAAAAAAAGGTTCAACTGAAGCATTCAAAAGGGCTGTTATCGCAAAAGCATAAAATAAGGAGAATAAAATGCATTGGGGCGGTACAGCAGCACAATGGTTAGCACTGCTGTTTCATAGTGCCAGGGACCCGGATTCGACTCCCAACTTGGGTCATTGTCTGTGCGGAGCCTACACATTCTCCCCATGTCTGCATGGGTTTCCTCCATGTGCTGCAGTTTCCTCCCACAGTTTGAAAGACATGTTGGTTAGGTGCACTGGCCATGCTAAAATTCTCCCTCAGTGTACCCAAACAAGCGCCTGAGTGTGGCGACAGTAATTTCATTGCAGTGCTAATGTAAGCCTACTTGTGACACTAATAAATATACCTTACTTTTTACTTTAAAAGGAGAAGGGCATTGCTATTTACAGGATTATTTTCCAACCTTACTTATTAGTCGTCACTTCAATTGTGATAGGCAGAGAAGTCACAATTTTCCTTACTAACCATTCAACATTACCAATAACTAAGCAAAGTTTACATGGTGCAAGCTGAACTGTTCTTCTTCACAGTCTCATTCTCCTGCAGATTTTGTATGTTTACAAAATTTGCATTTTTAGGAATAAAAATGTACATCAAATTGAAAATCTAGGGCCCTTGCTGAGGGACGAATTTGTAAATGTATAAGCAGAGAAACAAGCTTACACAGAAATGATAAGACTGAGCAGACAGAGAAATGTTTATGACCATCCATCCGGCAGTCTCAGATTTAGTTTCTTATCTTGTTTTAACGTTTGCTAATCCTCTTAGTTTTCTTGATTCATCCTCTCCTTATTCGTTATCATTCATCATTGCGATTAAACTGGACTGAATAAAATTCATCCCCTCAATGAAGTTAGAATGAACAGGAATGAGACACCAAATCAGGAACAGGTGAAGATGTTTAGCACATTGGTCAGGATTGAAAGATACGATGGGTTAATGTTTTGGATCTGCTTCTTCACATAGCCGGCATTGGGCGTCCTTTGTACTTTTGCAATGAGTCACTGGGCGGAATTCTTTCATTCTAAAACCACAGGCAAAATTCTCCCATTTTCAGGCTAAGTGCCCACCCCAGCAAGAAAATGAGACTGTCCCAGCTGGCACTGGCTGCATCTGTCAAAGGTGCTCCGCTTGGAGACAGGCTCCCCCCAACACCCACCCCCCCACTCACCCTCACCCCCACCACCTGTCCAGGAGAACACCACCAACCACTCAGCAAGGAGGGACATCCTCCATCACCTCTCAACTAATGGGTCATACCCACATACCTGCCTCCCCTACTGCCCCCCCCCACCCCCCCAAACAGCCATGAGGGCGATCCAGCTACATCCCCACTGCCCCCGACCCCTCGGGGTCAAAGGCACCAAGCCAGCGTGTCAGTGACAGAATTCCAGGGGGCAGTGCCCCATTGGCACTGCCAAGTGGCACATCAGCCTGCATGGGGTTCTGAGGGGGCTCAGGGGTCTCAGGGACGTTCACCTGCATGTCTGTGATGTGTGTGTGTGTGTGTGTGTGTGTCGTGTGTCGTGGGGGGGGGGGGGGGGGGGCGGAGGAGGGGAGCTGCTGATTGAAGTGTTGGGGGGAGGGAGGTGGAGATGCCGTTCTTTATTAAGGGGTCCAGCATGCCAGGTCCAGGTTGGCGATGACCAACACCAAAGCCTGCACAGGTGGGAGGAGGGGGGGAGTGCAGGGGCAGGGTTCATGGCATAGGGGCTGGGGGGGGAAATTGGGGGAACTTTTACAGTTAAAGGATTTTCATATGAATTGGATGGGTGCCTGCTCTGGGTTCACACAATCTGACCATATCTGTTAACCAGACCAAATCAGCCTTTGGACAGGTAGGGTGAATCCCAATTTTAGCCTCAATGCAGTGGGCAATCAGGAATCTTGCCATTGGCTACCGGGGATAGTGACCCACCAGCTCCACCAAGTGGGCAGCTTGGTTGGCACATGTCCCACTGACCAGAATGGCAGGATCCCCTGCCAGATTCTGTACTTGGAACTCCCTTAATTATGCATAGGCGAGTTTGCCTCCAACTTTCCTGGCACGCTAGCAGCTGATTAGCACTGCTGCCTCTCAACACCCAGGACCCGGGTTTGATTTCCAGCTTGGGTCACTGTCTGTGCAGAGTTTGCAAATTCTCTCCGTGTCTGCGTGGGTTTCCTCCAGTTGCTCCGGTTTACTCCCACTGCCTGAAGGACATGCTAGTTAGCATTGGTCATGCTAAGTTCTCCCTCAGTGTACCCGAACAGGAGTATGGCATCTAGGGGATTTTCACATAACTTCACTGCAGTGTGAATGTAAGCCTACTTGTGACACTAATAAATAAGCTTTAAATTTTAAGAATTTAGAAGAGTGTGAACATTTCTCAATATCACAAATTGGCCTTAGTTCTGAGAAACTCGTGTCATAAGTCCTCATTTACACATCAGGTTGCCAGGAATTGCACAAAACCCTTCATTTCTGTTGTTTCCACATCTTCCTCAATCTTTGCCTATTTCCTAATGCCTACACATTTCCTCTAAACTCCAGCCTGTCATTGCCTAGCCACTATTTTAATTCTGTGGTGCCACGCTCTGTACCCAAACTCCTACTCCTCCATGCTGACCTGTCAAAAATGGGAGGCTCCTTGCTTAAAATCAACAGAATGACTTACCATCTGCACCCACTCCACCGCCCGCCTCCACAACCCTTAATTATATTGCCATCTCTATGGGTCCAAATATTAAAAAAAAGACTTGCATTTATAATTTATTCAGTGTTTTTCATGACCACTCAACATCTCAAAGAATTTTACCAGTCAATGAAGTACTTCCTGAATTAAAGTAATTGTTGCAATATAGCAAACATAACAAATCCCCATAAACAGCAATGTAATAATGACCAGATAATCTGGTTTTGTTGTGTGATGTTTCTTTAAAGGATTGGAGGGGCAGGAATGTTCCTCTCTGTCTCACAAGACAGTAAAAAGTCTGACAATACCAGGTTTTAGTCCAACTGATTTATTTGATAGTAAACTCACTAGCTTTCGAGCGGATTCCCTCTTCTTCAGGTGAATTACCCCAGTCCAACGCCGGCATATCCACATCCTCACAAGACAGTGTCAGACCTTCCCAATCCTCATCTTCTAGTCCCAATCATCCCCATCACCCCATCTTTCTCTTACCATTTACTTGACTGGTAAGTGTCAATCACATGGACCCACAGATGTGACCTCATGCTGTCAGGCAGATAGAGCCTGGTTCAGATGGTACTCCAAAGCAGCTTAGGCCTGACTGTGAAAAATCAGTAAGAAGTCTCACAACACTTGGTTAAAGTCCAACAGGTTTATTTGATAGTGAACTCACAAGCTTTCGGGGTTTGCCCCTTCGTCAGGTGCATGGAGAGTTCCGGCCTCAGACTGAGCATATAACAGCACACACAGTTTACAGATTACTGATTAAAATGTGAGTCTAAACTGTGTGTGCTGTTATATGCTCAGTCTGAGGCCAGAACTCTCCATTCACCTGACGAAGGGGCAAACCCTGAAAGCTTGTGAGTTTACTACCAAATAAACCTGTTGGACTTTAACCTGGTGTTGTCAGACTTCTTACTGTGTATACCCCAGTCCAACGCCAGCATCTCCACATTGTTAAAATCAGCCAGGCCACTGGATGCAGCAGCCACCAGCTCTCCTTATCAAGATGAAGGCTGTTATATTCTCTTTACTCCATTCAATCTTGATCATGCCCTGCACGCTGAAATGTTTCTCAAGTGGTTGAACCTTTCAAGTAATCAAGCCACAGGGTTGCTGCCTTTCCTACCTGCATTTACAAACATGGAAACAAGGTGCAGCAGGAGTAGGCCACTCGGCCCATAGAACCTGCTCTGACATTCAATGATTTTGGCTGATCCTTTATCTCAACATCACACACCCACTCTCCCCACATCTCTTGGCACCTTTACAGTCTAGAAATCTATCTACTTCCTTCTTAAATATATTCAGTGATTTGGTTTCCACAGTTTCCGTGGAAGAGAATTCCACAGGTTCACCACCCTCTGAGTGAAGAAATTTCTCCTCATCTCAGTTCTAAATGGCCTGCCCTCTATCCTGAGACTGTGACCCTTTGTTTCAGACTCCCTGGCCAGAGGAATCATCCCTACATCCAGTCTGTCCAGCCCCATCAGAATTTTATACATTTTAATTAGATCCCGTCTCATTCTTCTAAATTCCAGTGAATACTGGCCCAGTCAATACAACATCTCCTCATACAACAATCAGTCTGGTGAACCTTTGCTGCATTCTCTCTATGGCAATTAACTATTTCTTGAGTAAGGACACCAAAACTGCACACAATATTTCAGATGTGGCCTCAACAAGGCATCACACAGTGCAGCAAGACATCCTTGCTTCTGTATTCAAGTCCTTATGAAATGAAGGCCCGCATGCTAGTTGCCTTCCTAACCAGTTGTTGTACCTGCATGCTTGCTTTTAGTGATCGGTGTATTAGGACATCCAACTCCCGCTGGAAGTCAACATTTCCTCCGTCCCGAAGCGAAAAACTTCACATTTATCCAAATTATACAGCATCTGCCATGTATCCACCCACTCATTCAAATTGTCTAAATTACCTTGAAATTTCTCAACATCCACCTCACCACTCACATTCTCACCAAGTTTTGTGTCATCATTACACAGCATTTTCTTATTACACAATACTAGATCCAAAATATCTTCGTCCCTAACTGATTCCACAATGTGTGGTTCCAGAAAGATGTCACCCTTCAGCCCAACTTGTTCATGCCACCCTTATTTTTTTAAATCCCTAAACTAATCCTAATTGCCCACATTTGGCCCATTCCCTCTGTACCCATTGTACCCATGTAACTATCTAAATGCTTTTCAAAAAATAAAATTGTACCTGCCTCTACTACTATCTCTGGCAGCTTGTTCCAGACACTCACCACCGTCTGTGTGAAAAAAATTGCTCCCTGGACACTTCTGTAAATCTATGTCCTCTAGTTTTAGACTCCCCTACCTTTGGGAAAATATATTGATTATCTACCTTGTCTATGCCACTCATTATTTTATAAAGCTCTGTAAGGTCACCCCTCAGCCTCCTAAGCTCTAGAGAAAATAGTCCCAGTCTATTCAGCCTCTCCTTATAACTCAATCCTGGTAACATATTAGTAAATCTTTTCTGCACTCTTTCTAGTTTAATAATATCCTTTCTATAATAGGTGACCAGAATTGTACACAGTATTCCAAGTGAGGCCTTACCAATTTCCTGTACAACTTCAACAAGGCGTCCCAACTCCTGGATTCAATGTTCTGACCGATGAAACCAAGCATGCCAAATGCCTTCTTCACCACTCAATCCACCTGTGACTCCACTTTCAAGGAGCTATGAACATGTACCCCCTAGCTCTCTTTGTTCTGTAACTCTCCCAATGCTCTACCACTAACTGAGTAAGTCCTGCCCTGATTCAATCTACCAAAATGCATTACCTCGCATTTGCCTAAATTAAACTCCATCTGCCATTCATCAGCCCACTGGCCCAATTGATCAAGATCCCGCTGCAATTGGAGATAACCTTGCTCACTGTCCACCATGCTACCAATCTTGGTGTCATCTGCAAACTTACTAACCATGCCCCCTATGTTCTCATCCAAATCATTAATATAAATGACAAATAACAATGGGCCCAGCACTGATCCCTGAGGCACACCACTAGTCACAGGCCTCCAGTTTGAAAAACAACCCTCTACAACCAACCTCTGGTTTCTGTCAAGAAGCCAATTTTGTATCCATTTAGATACCTCATAGTCTCACACTTTAAGGGCGTTCAAATGGTCAGTGGATAGGCATATGGATAACATTGGAATAGTTTAGGTTAGAGGGTCATTAGATTGGTTCCACTGGTCAGCGCAAAATCAAGGGCTGAAGGGCCTGTACTGCACTGTAATGTTCTATGTTCACCCTGGATCCCATGAGATTTAACTTTATGCAACAACCTACCATGCGGTACCTTGTTAAAGAGCTTGTTAAAGTCCATGTAGACAACATCAACTGTACTACCCTCATCTACCTTCTTGGTTACCCCTTCAAAAACTCAATCAAATTTGTGAGACATGATTTTCCACTCAAAGCCATGCTGACTGTCCCTGATCAGTCCCTAAAAGCATGAATCCCAAAAATTTGGTTTCCAGGTGCTGCAGGAAATTAAGAAGGCAAATGGAATTTTGTCCTTCTTTGTTAGAGGGATGGAGTTTAAAAACAGGGAGGTTATGTTTCAGCTATATAAGGTGCTGGTGAGGCCACACCTGGAGTACTGTGTACAGTTTTGGTCTCTTACTTGAGAAAGGATGCACTGGCACTAGAGAGGGTGCAGAGGAGATTCTGTAGGAGTTGTGAGGGTTGGCTTATGAGGAGAGACTGAGTAGACACTCATTGGAATTCAGAAGAATGAAGGGAGGAATCTTATAGAAATATATAAGATTGTAAAGAGAATAATTAAGATAGAAGCATGGAGGTTGTTTCCACTGGTGGGTGAAACTAGAACTAGGGGTGTTACATCTAAATGAAGGGGAGCAGAGTTAGGACTGTATTGAGGAGGAACTTCTTCACACATAGGGTTGTGAATCTGTGGAATTCCCTGCCCAGTGAAGCAGTTGAGGCTACCTCTTTGAATGTTTTTAAGGCAAAGGTAGGTAGATTTTGATCAATAAAGGGATTAAGGGTTATGATGAGCGGGTGGGTAAATGGAGCGGAGTCCACAAAAAGATCAGCCATGATCTTATTGAATGGCGGAGCACGCTCGAGGGGCCAGGTGGCCTACTCATGCTCCTAGTTCTTATGTTCTTATACCAAGAAGCTAGATCATCCTTTTGGAATGATCTTTTTTATCTTTGGCACTACCAGCTGCAGTAGATATAAAACACAATCTCACCACTCAACCATTTGGCAGTATCCTCCGTGCGGATCTTTTCTTGAGTTCCCATGCTCCTGACCACGGCTGGATCCTTTCCCTGGAAATCAGTTGTCGTTGCTGCATACAGCACTTCATCTGAAAGGAAGCAAACCCACAAAAAAAGAAATCAAACCAATCTATAGAGATATGCAGCCGCCAAACACCACTGTAAACTTTTCCAGCACCACAGCACTAGAGATACACACAGGCCTCTAACTCTGGCCTCTTGAGTATCCCCAACTTTAATCGCTCCAGCGTTGTTGGAGAAACTTCAGCCACCAAGTCATGAAGCTCTAGAATTCCCTCTTTAAACAGAGGAATATGAGAGTTGGTCTAGATTGGACAAACTAGGACACAGGAGTTGTGAATCATTGTCGGCATTCAGGAACATTTGGAAGGGTTGTTTGAAAAGTTTTACCCATATTCCAACAAACCTTCCATGGCCATTCACTCAGTATGCATGATAAAACCAATCAGCTATTTAACAGTGGCAAGTCATGACGTGCACTTAAAAAAACTACCCACTCAAAAGTCTCCCTTTAAGAAGTGACTACACTTACACCACTATAAAAGTGTCAATCAGACAGGGCCATTACAGTATCAATTACCTCACTTCACACCTCTTAATCTTGTCCAAATAAACATACAGACATCGAGCAAGAGTTCAAAGAAGGAATAAGTTCAGTAGAAGCAAACATTTCACTTACGCCTATGAGAACATATGGTAAGTCGGCACAATCCCAGATGACCATAGGTTGCTCTCCCTTTGAGTGGGAGAGCTGATTGATGGTGATTTAACCTGAGGATCACCATATCTCAGGTAAGGGGAAAGTATGAGAAGGCGGGGCCTCCATGAATAACCTCAACCGGTACAGGAATTGAACCCACGCTGTTGGTCTCACTCCACATCATAAACCAAGCATCTACCCAACTGAGCTATATGACTCCCCAGGTGTCTGTGTACTGTATCAACAGAAACAGATGGCCTTGAGTGTCAACAGGTTATTTAACTGAAAGGGGCATCATGGAAGATTACAATGCTTGTCTTCACCCAATGTGTAATTGCACACTTCCAGCAAGAAAGCAGGACCAGAGTGATTAGCAATCAGGTACCGTGGGCCTGGTTAACCTGCCTTGTCTCATGGCTTTAACACCAGGAAGGCAGAGGGGACCTTCTGCTGAGCAATTTGAGATAGGTATCATAATTGAGAGATCAGGTGGCTCAGCACACTTCTACTACTGACGGCACAGTGGCACAGCAGTTGGCATTGCTGCCTCACAGCGCCAGGGACCCAGGTTCAATCCCTGGCTTGGGTCACAGTCTGCATGTTCTCCCCATGTCTGTGTGGGCTTCCTCTAGATGCTCCGGTTTCCTCCAAAATATTTGCTGGTTTGGTGCATTGGCCATGCTAAATTCTCCCTCAGTGTTCCTCAACAGGTTCCAGACTGTGGCGACTAGGGGATTTTCACAGTAACTTCACTGCAGTGTCAACGTAAGCCTATTTGTGACACTAATAAATAAATAAATAAACAGTGGCTCAGCGGTTAACGCTGCTGCCTCACAACGTCAGGGAGCCACGTTCAATTCCAGCCTTGGGTCGCTGTCTGTGTGGAATTTGCATGTCCTCTCTGTCTCCCCTCTGGATGTTCAGGTTTCCTCCCAGACTCCAAAGATTTGCAGGTTAGATTGATTGGCCATACCAAATTGCTCCTTACTGTCAGGGGCACTATCATGTTAATAAGTGGGATTACGGGGATAGGGCCTGGGTGAGATTGTGGTTGGTGCAGATTCAATGGGCCAAATAGCCTCTTTCTGCACTGTAGGAATTATATGATGACTTCTGTTTTAAACTAATGGATAGAGGTTGATTGCTATTAGTCAATTACTCCATCATTATTATATCATATGACTCCCAGGAATAGGTTATTCTCATCCAGCGATTCCTATATTTCTCTGCAATTACAGAACAAAATCACAGTGTGAGTCAACTAAGAGCCAAGAGCAACATCTTCTTCCCTTCTCAAATCACTTACCTGCCAGAGTTGCAGCAAATGATTGCATTGGTTCAAACGGACATTTCCCTCGCCCATTCTCCATTCCTTGCACTCTTCCCTCTGATGTGTTGACGGAATTGGAGACATCCTGAAATACAGCATTAAACATCTCTGAAGCTTATATACTATAATGGACTTTGAACCCAAAGAGCATAAAAGCACATGAGGATAATTTCAACAAGCCACAGTGTGGCCAGGGGTTTGGCGGGGGTGGGGGGACAGACCTTAACCTTCTCACTTTTGGTTTTAACAGAAGCAGATTGTGGGGTGGTCAGGATTCGGCTACATGGCCTATTCATAGAACATAGAACATTACAGCGCAGTACAGGCCCTTTGGCCCTCGATGTTGCGCTGACCAGTGGAACCAATCTAATGACCCTCTAACCTAAACTATTCCAATGTTATCCATATGCCTATCCACTGACCATTTGAAAGCCCTTAAAGTTGGCAAGTCCACAACTGCTGCAGGCAGGGCATTCCACACCCTTACTACCCACTGAGTAAAGAACCTACGTCTGACATCCGTCCTTTAATTACCACCCCTTAATTTAAAGCTATGTCCCCTCGTGTGAGCCATCACCATCCGAGGAAAAAGGCTCTCACTGTCCACCCTATCCAATCCTTTGACATCTTGTATGCCTCCATTAGGTCACCTCGTAAACTTCTTTCGAATGAAAATAACTTCATGTCCCTCAGCCTTTCCTCATAAGACCTTCCCACCATACCAGGCAACATCCTGGTAAACCTCCTCTGCACCCTTTCCAATTCTTATAATGCGGCGACCAGAACTGTACTCAATACCCCAAGTGCGGCCGCACCAGAGTTTTGTACAGTTGTAACATGACCTCACGGCTCCAAAATTCAATCCCTCTACCAATAAAAGCTAACACACCATACGCCTTCTTAACAACCTTATCAACCTGGGTGCCAACTTTCAGGGAGCTACGCACATGTACACCAAGATCTCTCTGCTCGTCAACACTAAGAGTCCTTCCATTAGCCCTATATTCTGTACTCCTATTGCTCTTACCAAAGTGAATCACCTCACACTTTTCCACATTAAACTCCATTTGCCACCTCTCGGCCCAGCTCTGCAGCTTATCTACGTCCCTCTGCAAACTGTAACATCCATCCTCACTGTCTACAACTCGTCCAACTTTGGTGTCGTCAGCAAATTTACTAACCCATCCTTCTACACTCTCATCTAGGTCATTTATAAAAATGACAAACAGCAGTGCCCCAAAACAGATCCTTGAGGTACACCACTTGTGACCGAACTCCAGGTTGAATATTTCCCATCAACCACCACCCTCTGTCTTCTATCAGCTAGCCAATTCCTGATCCAAACTGCTAAATCACCCTCAATCCCATGCATCTGCATTTTCTGCAGTAGCCTACCATGGGAAATCTTATCAAACGCTTTACTAAAGTGCATATTCACCACGCATCCATATACACCATTCAGCCTCACTGAATCCCTACAGTGCAGGAGACCATTCAGCCCATCGAGACCACGCCAACTGTCTTAACAGAGCATCCCACCCATATTCTATCCTGTAACCCCATGTATTTATCCTGTTAATCCCCCCTAACCTTACACACCTTGGGATATTAAGAGGCAATTTAGCATGGCTACTCAGTCTAACCTGAATATCTTTGGATTGTGGTTGGAAACCAGATCACCTGGAGGAAACTCATGCAGAAAAGAGGAGAACATGCAAACTCCACACAGACAGTGACCCAAGCCAGGAATCAAATCTGTTTTCCTGGCGCTGTGAGGCAGCAGTGCTAACCACTGTGCCACAGTGCCTATACCACTACCATCCGCCGACCTCTTATTCTGAGACTGTGATCTCCAAACTCCCAGTCAGGAAAAACATCTTCCCAATATTTTTGAAAATCCTAGGAACACCTAGCCTGTCAAGAACATAAGAAATAGGAGCAGGAGTAGGCCATCTAGCCCCTCGAGCCTGCCCCGCCATTCAATAAGATCATGGCTGATCTGTCGTGGCTCAGTTCCACATTCCCGCCCTCTCCCTATAACCCTTAATCCCCTTGCCTATCAAAAACCTATCAACCCGCATCTTAAAAATATTGAGCGAGGCAGCCTCCACCACTTCATCGGGCAGAGAATTCCAGAGATTCACCACCCTTTGAGTGAAGAAGTTCCTCCTCAACTCCGTTCTAAACCGCCCCCCCCCTTTATCTTGAGGCTGTGCCCTCTCGTCCTACTGTCCTTTCTGAGCGGGAAGAGCCTCTCCACCTCTATCCTATCCATTCCATTCAACATCTTATATGTCTCAATGAGATCTCCCCTCATTCTTCTAAACTCTAACGAGTACAAGCCTAGTTTATTCAGCCTCTCCTCATAGTTCAACCCCCTCAACTCCAGTATCAGCCTAGTAAACCTCCTCTGCACTCCCTCCAAGGCCAAAATATCCTTGCGTAAGTGCGGCGACCAAAACTGCACACAGTACTCCAGCTGTGGCCTCACCAGTGCCCTATACAGCTGCAGCAAGACCTCCCTACCTTTATATTCAATCTCCCTCGCTATGAAGGCCAGCATCCCATTCGCCTTCCTGACCACCTGCTGCACCTGCAGGCTGGGTTTTTGCGACTCATGCACAAGGACCCCGAGGTCCCTCTGCACCGTCGCATGCTACAGTTTTTCGCCACGTAAGTAATAGTCCTTCCTACCATTATTCCTACCAAAGTGGACAACCTCACATTTGCCAACATTAAATTCCATTTGCCAGTTCCTGGCCCATTCGCCCAGCCTATCTAGATCCTTCTGCAGACTCTCCACACCCTCCGCACAATTTGCCGTTCCACCAATCTTGGTGTCATCAGCAAATTTCGACACCATACACTCGGTTCCCTCCTCCAGATCATCTATATAAATGGTGAATAGCTGAGGCCCCAGCACCGACCCCTGGGGCACTCCACTAGTCACCAACCGCCAATCCGAATAGCACCCATTGACCCCCAATCTCTGCCTCCTATTTGACAGCCAATCCTCTATCCATGCTAACACCCTACCCCCAACTCCATGCCCCCTGACCTTCTGTAACTTGTTAGTCAACAGCTTGTTAAGAACTTTATATGTTTCAATGGGCACTTGTTGCACAGGTCCAGGAAGAGTGTTCCCCCATCCACTGGATTTATACGATGGCACAGTGGTTAGCACTGCTGCCTCACAGTGCCAGGGGCCCAGGTTCGATTCAGGTCACTGTCCGTGTGGAGTTTGCACGTTCCCCTCATGTCTGCGTGTGTTTCCTCTGGGTGCTCCGGTTTCCTCCCAGTCCAAAAGACGTGCTGGTTATGTGTATTGGCCATGCTAAATTCTTCCCCAGTGTACCTGAATAGGCAGTGGGGTGTGGCTACTAGGGGATTTTCACAGTAACTTCATTGCAGTGTGAACTTTATATTATAGGTATGCTGCAACGAAGCCATCCACAATCAGCCTTCTCGATGTCTTTCGCACGGACGACATTTTAACTCCCTATGGCATGTCAGAAAGGAGACAGGTAGGGTGAAACCTAAAAAATAAAACCAGACCACAACCTACCCGCTTTTGGCTTTAACAGAGGTAGGTTGAGTGTTGGGCAAGCAATTAACTATCAGAATGTTGGTTCATTTAAAGAGATTGTGACTAAGGAGGTATGGGAGGAAAATGGGCACCTTGATTTGAAATACACAGGCAAATATAATGCACACAAATAATACAGCAATGAACATCAACCACAAGTGAGTATGATAACAAACTATTAAAGACTTCATCTCTTCATTGGCTCACTTTCTTCACCAACTCTCTGTTCCAAACATAAAATCCTCAATCACATTTACAAGACCCCCTAGACAGTCTTGAAGCAACAGCTGCATCCTCTTCTCGATCATATGCTTCCTGTATCCAAACTCTGTCCTCTTTCCATTGAAATATGGGTTCAGATCTGTTGAAAATATAACTACCAACATCACTCAGAAGGAAAGAGATCCTTGGTTAACGTCAACTCTTACCTTCAGATTTCAATCCCATGAATCCTAAACTGGGTTTCCTCTTGACTAGCATAAACGGGAAGCAGGTTACTAATAATCTTCCCCATTCTGCCCACGATACAGAAACCATAGAATCTCTACAGTGCAGAAGAAAGCCATTCAGCCCATTGCGTCAGCACCAACAACAATCCCACCTAAGCCCTATCCCCATAACCCCACGTTTATTCTGCTAATCCCTCTAACCTACACATCCCACGACACTAAGGGGCAATTTAGCAGGCCAATGCATCTAACCCACACATCTTTGGACTAGGAGGAAACCGGAGAACCCGGAGGAAACCCCCACAGACACGGGGAGAACATGCAAACTTCACACTGACAGTGAACCAAGCTGGAAATCAAACCCAGGTCCCTGAGACTATGAGACAGCGATGCTAACCACTGAGCTACAGTGCTGCCCTACATCCACTCCTGTACTGGCATTTTGGACTGCCTATTACACTATTCTCAAACAATATTATACTATTAGACAAGAAAGTATCCTTTAAGTGCTTTAACGTTGGTGGAAAGAAGAGATATTTATTAATTTGGGCGACATTTGTCCTCATCACATCGAGTAATAAAAATGCACTTACAATATATGCACAGTGAGGATCAAAGGCATATGTCCCACAGGCGAAGAGATGCGTTTCATTCCAGGCTTTTACAATACGAATGTAGTTATAGCATTTATCCTATAACAACCAAAGCAGAAAAGTTAACCAACTGGAAACTGAATAACAAGACAAGAAATCATTTCCAAGGGTTTTGCTTTGTGGACTTGCTGTCACACCCACATATTCAAATAACACAGTCATGAGAACAATTAATTTGGGCTCTGTTAGGCTTCCTTTCCTTTCTTAATTCAAGGTATAGGCCTGTGACGTTAAGTACCTTTGAATCAATAACATAGATAAACTTGCACTGATGCCTGGTCAAAGTTTATAAACCACAAACAATAGTTTCAGTGCTTTTGCAGCAGATGGATCTAAACATCAACTGGTATTGATGAAAAGAGGTAAACAAAACATCTGTGTTTCTGCATCATTATAATCAGCTAACCAGTTGACACAGATTTCTTCTTTGACAAATAGGACTAAGAGGATACATTATAATCATTATAACTGTAGTGGAAAATTATTCAATTCCAAACATAATGGCTGGGATTCTCCCAAAAAGAATTATAAATTCCCAATGTGCAGGAAAATGAGAGTAAATCCTGCTGGTTTTTTTTAAACATATTTACCGGAGTGAACCTCCAACATTCTGTGCATCACACAGTGCCCTAGGAGGATTCACTCTGGAAATCAGTGGGTGGGGCCTATTCCCAGCCGAAAGCTGGCAGCATAGCACTGAGTGGGCCACTGCACATGCACTGATCTGTCAGAGCAGAGATCTGTGCATGCATACTAGTACCTCCAATTGCCAACTTCCCGATCGTTGGACTTCCCAATCTCTGGCCAGCACTGTAACTCCCATCACTGGCCTTCTGACTCCCCCCACCCCACGATCGATGGCTTCCCAGACCTCCCCAGGTGACTCTCTACAATACCAAACAGCACCTCCCCCCCACTTCATCGGCCCTGATCTCCTCGACCCACTGGATCCCGATGACCAGCTCCAACCCACCCAGCAGGCCCAACATGCCCCCCCCCCCACCCCCGCCACACCTCATCACCACCTCACCACCTCACCCCCTGGGCCACTAATCTCATGAAAATATTCACTTGAATGACATTTCCATATGATAATTAGCTCCACGCAGTTTGCACCTAAACACATACACACAGAGGCCATGAATCCCCCAAAATAGCTGCTGCTAATATCTCCAGCCTGGTGCGCTACTAGAACAGCACAACAGGCCGGGAAATCACCCACAGAACGTTTGGTTTGGTTTGTTATCATCACATGTTTTGGGATACAGTGGACAGCATTGTTTCTTGTGCGCTATGCAGACAAAGCATACCGTACATAAAGAAAAATAGAGAGTGCAGAATGCAGTGTTACAGTCATAGCTAGGGTGTAAAGAAAGTTTAACTTAAGTATAACATCTGCAAGAAAAAATAATTCAATGCAAAAGAATCAGATTCTATTTGCTTGGACATGAGTAGCCAGATTCCACATAACTAAAGACCTTCTTTAAAGAAAAAGACACAATTGAAGGAAACTGCCAGGCAGAGGTCAACTAATATACAGAACTTTGAACAGTGGGGAAGGATGCCCAATATACTCAGAAATCCCATTCCAGAAAGTCATTCCAAACGGTAAAGGAATTTCCTTTGCGTTCATGCTCCACTGTGACCACCAGCAGCAGCATCATTAGCAAACTTTCACCAACCCACCCATGGGTCGTAAGTTTTTGCAAAGGAAAAACAAACTGGACTTCAATATTACACAAGGTCAAGCAACTGCACTGTCATCAATAAATGGGACTGGCATTCTATTGGAAAATCTACTTCCTGAATCCCTCTTGACATTAATAATGAATCAGTCCAATTGATCCCACTAATCACTAAATGCATTATTAAGCTTTACTTTTCAAAAGGATCTAATAATGCAGCCTACAAAAAGAGTGCACAAAACAAACAACCGGAATAGGGAAATCTTCACTGAATCAGTCCCACAAAAAAAGACAGATTTATTGTCCATTTGTCTCTATGTTCTATGTGGAATGACACTTGCGCAGCAGTTACCCCTGAATGCAGCCCAATCCATCACGCAAACCAGCCTCCTACCCACTGACACTGTCTATATTTCCCGCTACCTCAGAAAATCAGCCAGCATAATTAAGGACCCCACGCACTCAGGACATTCTCTGTTCCACATTCTTCTGTCGTGAAAAAGATACAAAACCTGAGGGCCTGTACCAACCGACTCAAGAACAGCTTCTTCCCTGCTGCCATCAGACTTTTGAACAGACCTACCTCGCATTAAGTTGATTTTTCTCTGCACCCTAGCTATGACTGTAACACTACATTCTGCACTCTCTCATCTCCTTCTCTATGAACGGTATGCTTTGTCTGTATAGCACACAAGAAACAATACTTTTCACTATATACTAATACATGTGACAATAATAAATCAAATCAAATCAAAATAAGAGTATGTTGAACCAGGTGAGGGTCACAGAGGACAAAAATTAAATCTATGCAAAGCAACAGATGAAGACTGAAGAGCAGAATCCTGACAATAAATACATCTTGTTTAATCTGTCATCTCATGCCCTGTAAGAATTTTGTAAGAATCAAAGAGGTCACCCTTCATTCTTCAGAATTCTAGGGAACACACACAGTCCCCTCAACTTCTCCTCATAAAACAACCCTGCCATTCCAGGGGTTATTATGGAGAACCTTTGTTGCACGCCTCCTTTGGCATGGATATCCTTCCTTAGATAAGGAGACCAAAACTGCGCGCAACACTCCAGGTAAGGTCTCACTAAGGCTTGATATAACTATAGCAAGACATCTTGACTCCTGTCCTGGAATGTCCTTGCAACCACCTTCAGTTGCTTCAATAACCATCCCTCTATAGAAAGTTCACTTGATGAAGGAGCAGTGCTCCAAAAGCTTATGATTCCAAATAAATCTGTTGGACTTTAACCTGGTGTTGTGAGACTTCTTAATGTGCTCACCCCAGTCCAACACTGGCATCTCCACATTATCAAAAGTTCAGAAGCGGGGATGTTTGCCAGAGTTTGCTGTACCATTCACAACTCCTAATATAATGAAGCAGTCTACTTCCATATGCAACAAGACCTGGACAACATTCAAGCTTGGACTAATAAGTGGCAAGTAACATCTGCAAGTGCCAGGCCATGATCATCTCCAACAAGAAAGAATCTAAACATTTAAACATCTCCCTTTGATATTCAATGGCAGTGCCATTGTACAATGTACATTGTACAATGGCTGTACAAAACTCTGGTGTGGCCGCACTTAGAGTATTGCGTACAGTTCTGGTCACCGCAATATAAGAAAGATGTCGAGGCATTGGAAAGGGTGCAGAGGAGGTTTGCCAAGATGTTGCCTGGTATGGTGGGAAGGTCTTATGAGGAAAGGCTGAGGGACTTGAGGTTATTTTCATTGGAGAGAAGAAGGTTACGAGGTGACCTGATTGAGGCATACAAGATGATCAAAGGATTGGATAAGGTGGACAGTGAAAGCCGTTTACCTCGGATGGTGATGGCTAACACAAGGGGACATAGCTTTAAATTAAGGGGTGGTAATTATAGGACGGATGTCGGAGGTAGGTTCTTTACTCAGAGGGTAGTAAGGTCGTGGAATGCCCTGCCTGCAGAAGTTGTGGACTCGCCAACTTTAAGGGCGTTCAAATGGTCAGTGGATAGGCATATGGATAACATTGGAATAGTTTAGGTTAGAGGGTCACTAGATTGGTTCCACTGGTCGGCACAACATCAAGGTCCGAAGGGCCTGTACTGTGCTGTAATGTTCTACGTTCTATCACTAAATCCCGTACCATCAACATCCTGGTCGGGGACAGTTAACCACCAACCAGAAATTGAACAGGACCAGTCATACAAGTAGTATAGCCACAACAGCAGGTCAGAGACTGGGCATTCTGCAGCAAGTAACTACCTCCTCCCCAAAATTTGTTCATTCTTACATACAGGAGGGGTTCAGTTCAAACAGTGCTAACTTTTCCTCTTATCACTTGTAAACAGGTGTTTTAACTTTTTTAAAATAAACAGTGGCGTACTTCCAAACCCCTCATTTTTGTGAGATCTGATTTCTGCTGATAACCCACAATAAACCTGAGTCAGAATTAACTCAAAGGGTTAGTTTATTGCACACATTCAAACCAACAAAAAGAAGCGTCTGCAAATTCCCACTCCACATTCAAAGGAAGGAATAGAGAAAAGAAGGACCACAGATGAAATTAACGTTTATTTTTGCATTCCAGAGTCAAAATTAAAGTCCAGTGAGGAGTCTTTCGCAAAAGTTGGGTGGCTGATGATTGGTTGTGTAAGCTTCACTTTTCCAGTGACGTTGATGTCGCAGGATGAAGTTAGCATGTGGAGACTGAATCAGTTCTGTAGGCATTAGCACAAAATCTTTCCCGCAGTCAGGTTAGACGGGGGCTAGTTGTCCAACCTGGTCAGAGCGTGCTTCTGTGTTGACTGCCAGTCAGATATTGAACAGTAGACTGGGGAATGTGGCTCACAGGTAATATTAACCTGTTCAGCAAGCTAGAGTCATAGGTTATGTGACTGTACTTCTCATGACAACTGAACAAAAAACGCTTATCCAGTGTTTGAAAATTGTCTTGGTTTCCAAGACTGATAACACCTCAAACATTACAGGTCAAAAAAGGTGCTATTTGTTGAGGGCCTGGTTTTTGGGAAGTCGCTGTCTCCGTAGACTCACTGACTCCACTAATATGCTTAGCTTATCAAATGCGACCGTCTTCGTGTAGCTTTCTTTGAATTTGATCTGTGCAGTTTAGGGTTGTCTGTTAAAGCTTCCCAGAAATATAAAGATCTGACATTTCCAAAACCAAGAAGTGAATGTCTTTTTGCTCCAGTGACTCACAGAGGGTCAGTCATTTTCACAGTAACTTCACTGCAGTGTTAATATAAGCCTACTGGTGACACTAATAAATAAAATAAAAACTAGTTGTCTTCAGCAGAAAATTCCAGTTTAAAAACAAAACTGTAATAAGGATAAAGTTTTAAAATATATAGTGTTGGTTCTGTTCCGTAGCAATCCTCCCACCCTCAAAGAAAAAAGAATTAATTCTGTTTTATTTGCTTTGTGTGGCCTTGTAGAAGAAAAGCAGGAGGTAGACAGCTCTGCAGTCATTCTCTCATTCACACTGGAAAGTCAAATGCAACACAGTGAGCAGGGGCAATGGCTGCTTCCTGCTGTAGCTCTGAAGTTTTAAACCTGGGACAGGGCATCTGCAAGGCACTATCCTTTCCTGCGGTGTGGATAGTGCATATAGGCTGACCATGGCATATATGCATTCAGAATCAATCGTCACTGAAGTTGAGGCGGGGCTGAGGTGGGGGAGGAGGGGAGCGGGGGTAGTCTATTCAGGGGATAGAGTTCTGAATTTTGCCCTGTTGGAGATTAGGTAAAAGCTAAGCATTTGACACAACCGACGACAAAACCTTCCTCCAAAAACTCTCAGAACTCAGCAACTCTTTAAATCCTGATTGTGTATATTCTAAAGGGTTTGGGGGTATTTCCAGGATGGTTGGTGTTCAGGAGATTAATAATGGTCAAGACTGGATGGGTCAAATGACCTCTTCTGCACTATAGGGATGCTATGATTCTGTGAAGTTCCCCTCCAGGACACAACATTCTGCTTGGGGCTCTCCACAGGGGAATTCTGGGTTTCTTGCTTGGTGACGGCAAGGCCTTTTGATCTTAGGGTTGAGCTGCTCTTGTTCACACCCAGCTGTTCAAACACAGGCACTGTGGTCAGGCTGAGTGCAAGGTGATTGGGGGTTTTAATGGAATTTTGGCCTCTTTCAGGGATTCCGGTTCCACTTAAATGCGAGCATTCCTGAGGTGCTCCAGTTACTGTTGGTTGGTGCTGGGCTGGGACTGCAACAGGCAGCTAATCTTTTCCCAAACCTGGGCCAGTTTTTCTGGGCCCAGATCATAGGAAGACTGCCTTATAAAAGAGATCTCTCCCACATCTATACTAGGAAGGGCTACAAGGCCTTGTCTGCCAAGCAGCATAAGCAGTGGGTATTGGACAGACCTAAACAACTCCACAACCAATGGATTAGATCTAAGCTCTGCAGTCTTGTCACATCCAGCCATGAATGGTAGTAGACAATTAAACAACTCACTGGAGGAGCAGACTCCACAAATATCCCCATCCTCAATGATGGAGGAGCCTAGCATACCAGTGCAAAAGATAAGGTTGAAGCATTTACAACAATTTAGCCAGAAATGCCTAATAGATGATCCATCTCAGCCTCCTGCTCCAGCATCACAGATGTCAGCCTTCAACCAATTTGATTCACTCCCCGTGGAATCAGGAAATGCTGAAGGCACTGGATACTGCAAAGGCAATGATAATATTCCAGCAATAGTATTAAAGACTTGTATTCCAGAACTTGGTGTCTCTCCAGCCAAGCTGTTCCAGCACAACAATAACACTAGCACCTACGTAGCAATGTGGAAAATTGCCCAGATGTGCCATTTACGTAAGGAACAGGACAAATTCAACCAGGCCAATTATCACCCCATCAGCCTACTCTCAATCATCAGCAAAGTGATGGAAGGGGTCACCAACTGCACTATCAAGCTGCACTAACTCAGCAATAACCTGTTCATGGACACTCTGTTTAGATTTTGCCAGGGTCACTTAGCTCCTGACCTCATTACAGCCTTGGTTCAAACATGGACAAAAAGACTTGAACACCTAAGGTGAGAGTGACTGCACTTGACCAAGTATGGTATCAAGTATGGCATCAAGTATGGCAACATTTGACAAAGTATGGTATCAAGTATCAAAGAATCCCTACAGCGCAGAAAGAGGCCATTCGGTCCATCAAGTCATCACTGACTCTCTGAAACAGCATCTCACCCAGACCCTCCCATCCACCCTGTCCTCATAACCCCACACATTTACATAGCTAATCCACCTATCCTACACATCTTTGGACACTAACAGGTAATTTAGTATAGCCAATCCATGTAACCTTTGGGCTCCAGGAAGAAACCAGAGCACCCAGATATAGGAAGAGTCCATAGTAACATCCGCGCCCCCCGCAACCCACCCACCCCGTCACCTTGGTAGCTGGTTGGCTCCCGGTCTACTTCCCTGTTGCTTTTTGACCTGATGAGGCAACATCTTCCCACTGTCTGATTGTATTTGGGCACTTTCCTGGTCCCATTTCAATTTGCCACAAAGTTGTTGGCTACACCAATCATTAGCGCTTTGGCCTATGCATCTGGTTTGGGAAAGGATGCTCTCCTAATTTGTTGCATGTACTCTGGAACGCTTCTGCCCTCAAGTAGAGTCCAGCTCCTGCTATACTCCCTTGTAGCTCTTCAACTGGGTGGGATATGTCACTTCTTATCTACTTATCTGTTTGGGATCTCCCTTTGTCCCTAGTTAGACAATTCATTAACCTTTCTCTTTGCTGTTTTAAATAATTGGTTTCCTCTTCGGTTCTTCAACTGTGTGGGGAATTTTCCTCACTATCTCTTCCCCTGCTCCTGGACTTCTCCGGTCTGTATAATTCAGTGATATTCTGTGAGCCTGTTTTGTAATCTATTGGCACTTTCTGAACCTCTTAACAGCACTGGCCTGGGTTTGGCCTTGTTAAATTCAAGCAGCTCTTGCTCAATGGTTGTGGGCATGAGTTCACCCTTCAGGGTCTCAAAACATTGGCACATTAGCACATAGTGCCATGCCCTCCAAGGGGTAAGTTTCTGCAGCAAGGGTCTCTGCTTCCTCTGCTACACTACCCACCGGAGCATCCATTGGGAGACTATACTTACGGAGCCCTATTAGACTGGGCTTTTCTTGCAACTTCCAGCATTCAAATCTGAAGAAGCCTCTTTTATTACAACAGGAACACACTGGTTGCTGGGTGTGCAAGAGGCCTTCTCACACCCTCATCTGCATTGTCTTTTCTATCAAAACCACCCTGATTATCTTTCCAGGAGTAATGAAAATGGTTTAAAAATGGTCTGCCTTAAGAATCAAAATCCATTTCTCCTACACCAATCTTTGTTCCACTCATTCAATTCTCCAATCTTATTTGCCCTACGTCAAATTGCTCATTCTCAAGTAATAAGAACAGAGAACCTTTGAGGTTCTGCTTTTAATTGAGCTCCTATATACTCTGAGCAGAACCTCCTTTCTAGTGCTACCTATGTCACTGGTACCTGGACAACCACCACTGGATCCTCCCACCCCACTGCAAGTTCCTCTCCTATCCAAAGCAGATGTCCTGAAGCCAGGCAGCACAGTCTCTACACTCTTAAACTATGTCTATTCCCTTCACTATATTGTCCTCTGCTACATTCCTGTTAGCTCAGCCCCCTCCCCCAATCCAGTCGAATGGCTTCTTGTACCATGACTTGTTTGCTCATCCAACCTGCATTCTCCACACTCATCCATACAGGTTGCAAGCACCTTGAAGCAAGGGTGGAGTCTCCTCTATTTCTACTTCCCTTACCTGCCTCATTTGTAGTCATACTATCCTGTCCTTGACCACTGAGCAAAACAGAAGTCCCTATCCTGAGGCGTGTGACCACATCCTGGAAGTGTCCAGGTAACATTCCACAGTGTCCACGAACAATTGATCAAATCTGATTATCCAAAGATACATGGAACCTATACTTCTGAACCTACGACCTCTACCAGCTAGTGGGGCAAGACCAGCAGTTTTACCTCCAAACCACATCCAATCCTGACTTGGAACTACCATCACTGTTCCATCACTGCCACTGGACCTAAATCCTCATACTACCTTCCTAACAGCACTGTGAGGGTTCTGTATAATCCAGGGTCAGAAACTCCAAAATGTCTTATAAAGTCAACGTGGACCATAAGTTTTGCAATTTGAATTTGGCTAGGGTAAGCATAAGATATTTCACTCCAGGTACGATTCAAATGACCCACAAGGGAGCTTTTACCAAACAAAGTTTATTAAAGAATACAGTTAACAAATAATAAGACAATTAGCAATAACTTCTACCAATTACGAACAAGTAAAAAAATTGCTTAACAAGCTCAATGTACTATTCCAAACAAACACTCTTACAAAAATACACCCATCCCAGGTTTAGCACAGAAAATAAGAGCGCCCATGGGATTTTTCCTCTCTGCAACACTCGCTGTGAATTAGTCCTTTGGATGGAGAACTGAAACTCTGGCTTTTCCATTCTGGAACTCCCAGTTAGAGATTGAGCCACTGCTTGCCTCTAGCTACCAAACCACCAACAGCAACATTTTCAATCCAGAGAAGAAAGAAAGACTATTTCCAGCTAGCCAGCGACATAGGTAGCACTAGAAAGGAGGTTCTGCTCAGAGTATATAGGAGCTCAACTAAAAGCAGAACCTCAAAGTACTGTAATCTCAATCTCAAAAATCAGTTTAATCAAAAGGAAGCAATCACAAGCCCTCTTTTCCTGGAGGCAGGTTTAGAGACTTCTCCACCAAGACTTCAGGATGCTCTGGTTGAATAATGCCAGAGAGAGACATACAGAAACACTGTTTTTCAGTCTGGAGACCAACAGCTTCTAACTAGCCAGCAAACAAAAATGAAAGTAAACTTGTCAATCATTCTTCCCCCAACAATTCAAAAGGATTGTAAAACTTGTAAAACTTCAGGACATTGTATAAGCCCAAATTAAAAATAAACAAGAAGCCTATTATATGACACTAACAGCAATAAAATAACACCTCCTCCACACCAGTGCCCCTCAAGACTGTGTTCTCAGCCCCTACTATACTCCTTATATTCGATTTTCAAGTTTGCTGATGACACCACCGTACCGGGTCAGATTTCAAACAATGAAGAGACAGAGTACAGGAAAGAGATAGAGAATCTTGTGAACTGGTGTGGCAACAATAGTCTCTCCCTCAATGTCAACATAACAAAGGAGATTGTCATCGA
The DNA here is from genome assembly GCF_965287045.1 of Carcharhinus amblyrhynchos. NCBI lineage: Eukaryota > Metazoa > Chordata > Chondrichthyes > Carcharhiniformes > Carcharhinidae > Carcharhinus > Carcharhinus amblyrhynchos. The sequence goes on along the minus strand of NC_137324.1, from coordinate 8,912,613 downwards.
CTTCAGGAAACACAGAGTTGCCCTTGTCTACATCAATGGGGACAAAGTAGAAAGCTTCAAGAGCTTCAAATTTTTAGGTGTCCAGATCACCAACAACCTGTCCTGGTCCCCCCTTGCCAAGACTATCTATTCCTCTCAACATTTTATAAACCTCTATCAGGTCGCCTCTTAACCTTCAACTCTTCAGGAAGAAAAGACCTAGCTCCCTCAACCTATCTTCATAAGGCATGCCTCCCAATCCAGGCAACATCCTTGTAAATCTCCTCTGCACCCTCTCAATAGCTTCCACATCCTTCCTGTAGTGAGGCGACCAGAACTGCGCACAATACTCCAAGTGGGGTCTGACAAGGGTTTTATAAAGTTGCAGCATTACCTCCTGAGTCCTAAACTCAATCCCTCAATTAATGAAGGCCAGTACACCATATGCCTTCTTGACCACATCCTCCACCTGCAAGGCCGATTTAAGAATCCTATGGACCCGGACCCCAAGGTCCTTCTGCTCCTCAACACTGCTAACACTCCTACCCTGGATATTGTACTCCTTCATCCCATTGGTCCTGCCAAAATGGATCACTACACATTTATCCGCATTGAAGTCCATCTGCCACTTCTCCGCCCAATCTTGCATCCTATCTATGTTGAATTGCAACTTCTGACATCCCTCCAGACTATCCACAACACCACTAACCTTCGTATTGTCAGCTATTACTAACCCATCCCTCCACTTCCTCATCCAGGTCATTTATGAAAATGACAAACAGCAAGGGTCCTAGAACAGATCCCTGGGGCACGCCACTGGTGACTGACCTCCATGCACAAAAAGACCCATCCAGAACCACACTCTGCCTTCTGCAGGCAAGCCAGTTCTGGATCCACAAGGCCAAAGCCCCTTGGATCCCATGCCCTCTCACCTTCTCAAGAAGTCTTGCATGGGGGACCTTATCAAATGCCTTGCTGAAGTCCATGTAAACCACATCCACCGCTCTTCCTTCGTCAACGTGTTCAGTCACATTTTCAAAGAACTCAACTAGGCTCGTAAGGCACGACCTGCCCTTGACAAAGCCGTGTTGAATATTTCTGATCATTCTAAACTTCTCTAAATGCTCATAAATCCTGTCCCTCAGAATCCTCTCCATCAACTTACCAACCACTGAGGTCAAACTCACCGATCGTTAATTTCCCAGGCTATCCCTGTTCCCTTTCTTGAAAATAGGAACCTCTTCCACAATCCTCCAATCCTCCGGAACCTCTCCCGTCTCCATCGACCATGCAAAGATCATCGCCAGGGGCTCGGCAATCACTTCGCTCACCTCCCACAGTAACCTGGGGTACATCTCATCCGGTCCCGGCGACTTATCTATCTTGACAGAATTTAAAAGTTCCAACACATCCTTTTTCTTAACGTCCACATACTCAATCTTTTCAGTCTGCCGCAAACCTGTAGTACAACCTCCCAGATCACTTTCTACCATGACTACCGAGGCAAAGTACTCATTAAGTACCTCTGCCATTTCTTCCGGTTCCACACAGACATTTTCTCCTTCACCTTTTATAGGTCCTATCCCTTCACTTCTAATCTGTTTACTCTTCACATATTTGTAAAATGCCTTGGGATTCTCCTTAATCTTACCCGCCAAGGCCTTCTCATGACCCCTTCTGGCTCTCCTAATTTCCTTTTTAAGCTCCTTTCTACAAGCCTTACGCTCCTCTAGATCCTTAACATCTCCTAGCTCTCTGAACCTTTCGTATGCCTTTCTTTTCTTCCTGACTAGGTTCATCACAACCTTCGTGCACCACGGTTCCCGCGACCTAGCAAAGCCTCCCTGTCTCATCGGAACGTTGTCGTACAGAGCTCCAGACAAACATTCCTTGAAAAGCTGCCACCTTCCTTCAGTACTTTTCCCCAAGAACACCTCCTTCCAGTTTATTCGTCCAATTTTCTGCCTGATGTTTTCATATTTCCCCTTACTCCAGACAGACACCTTCCTAGCCTGCCTGATCCCATCTCTTTCCAATGCTATCCAATGCTAGAATTATGATCTCCATCCCCGAGATGCTCTCCCACCGAGAGATCCGAAACCTGTCCTGGTTCATTAGCCAGCACCAGATCAAGTATAGCCTCTCCTCTCGTAGGCTTATCCACGTACTGTGTCAGGAAACCCTCCTGAACACACCTAACAAAACACCTCCCCATCCAAACTCCTTACCCTAGGGATATTCCAGTCGATGTTTGCGAAATTAAAGTCTCCCATCACGACAACTCCGTTATTACGACATCTCTCTAGGATCTGTTTCCCTATCTGCACCTCAACTTCCCTGTCACAATTGGGCAGCCTATTGAAAAGTTGGCCAGCAAAGTTATCGACCCCTTGCTATTCCTAACTTCCACCCACAGAGACTCCGTAGATAGTCCCTCCACGACATCCACCTTCTCTACAGCCATGACACTGTCCCTGATCAACAGTGCCACTCCGCCACCTCTTTTACCTCCCTCCCTGTCCTTCCTGAAACATCTGAATCCCGGCACCTGAAGTACCCAGTCTTGTCCCTGTGACATCCAAGACTCCATAATGGCCACCACATCACATTTTCAAGCAGCAACCCATGCCCTAAGCTCATCCACTTTATTCACTACACTCCTGGCGTTGAAATAGACACACCTCAGACTCTCGGTCTGGGCGCTTCCCTTCTCCATTACCCGTCTAACCTCCCTCTCATACTGTCTACAGTCCGTCTCAACCTGGGAGCTAACCTCCTCGCTCTCAGTCACCTCATCTCAATTCCTTCCCCCCAATCTTTCTTGTTTAAAGTCCCCCCAGTAGCCCTAGCCAACCTTCCTGCCAAGATATTGGTCCCCCTGCGATTCAAGTGCCACCCGTCTTTATTCTACAAGTCACACCTGCCCCTAAAGAGGTGCCAATGATTCAGGAATCGGAATCCCTGCCCCCTGCTCCAGTCCCTCAGCCATGCATTCACCCTCCACCTCATTCCATTCCTGCTCTCACTCTCCCATGGCGCAGGCAGCAATCCTGAGATTACTACCTTCGCGTTCCTCTTTCTCAGCTGTCTACCTAATTCCCTATAATCCCTTTTCATGTCCCCTTCCCCTTTCCTGTCTACATCAGCGGTACCTATATGTACCACAACCTCCGGCTCCTCACCCTCCCCTTTCAGAATGTCTGGGACACGTCCAGAGACATCCCGGATCCCAGCTCCAGGGAGGCAAACCACCATCTGCGACTCCCGTCTGCATTCGCAAAAACGCCCGTCTGACCCCTTCACTATGGAGTCCCCTATTAACACTGCCTTTCTTCTCTTTTCCTTACTTTTTTGAAGTACTGGGTCAGGCTCAGCTCCAGAGACCCGGCCACTGCTCCTCCCCCAGGTGAGCTGTCCCCCCAGCAGTACTCAGATAGGAGTACTTATTATGAAGGGGGACATCCACCAGCATGCTCTCCATCACATGAGCTTTCCCCTTTCTAACAGTTATAGAACATAGAACATAGAACATTACAGCGCAGAACAGGCCCTTCGGCCCACGATGTTGCGCCGACCAGTTACAAAACAATGACCCACTAACCTAAACCAATCCCTTTTCGTCCATAAACCTATCCACGGATCTCTTAAACACCCCCAAACTAGGCGCATTTACAACTGCAGCAGGCAGGGCATTCCAATCCCTCACCACCCTCTGGGTAAAGAACCTACCCCTGACATCTGTCCTATAACTACCACCCCTTAATTTAAAGCCATGCCCCCTCGTGCTAGATTTCTCCATCAGAGGAAAAAGGCTATTACTATGCACCCTATCTAAACCTCTAATCATCTTATATGTTTCAATAAGATCCCCTCTTAGCCGCCTTCTTTCCAGCGAAAACAACCCCAAATCCCTCAGCCTCTCCTCATAGGACCTCCCCTCCATACCAGGCAACATCCTGGTAAAGCTCCTCTGCACCCTCTCCAAAGCCTCTACATCCTTCCTGTAATGTGGGGACCAGAACTGCACACAGTACTCCAAGTGCGGCCGCACCAGAGTTGTGTACAGTTGCAACATGACGCTGCGACTCCTAAATTCAATCCCCCTGCCAATAAACGCCAAGACACCGTATGCCTTCTTAACAACCTTATCTACTTGACTCCCAACTTTCAGGGATCTATGTACACATACACCTAGATCCCTCTGCTCCTCCACACTATTCAAAGTCCTCCCGTTAGCCCTATACTCGACACATCTGTTATTCCTACCAAAGTGAGTTATCCACTTGCCTTCCTCCCATTGCCCCGGTGTGACCACTTGCCGCTAGCTCTTGTCAATTACCTCCTCATTCTCTCTAATGAGACGAAGGTCCTTGAGCTGCAGTTCCAGTTCCTTAACCTGGTCCCTTAGGAACCGCAGCTCTACACACCCAGCACAGATATGGATGTCTGGGAGACCAGGAGCCTCCAGGACCTGTGACAATAATAAATCAAATCAAGTCAAAATCAAAAGAACATCGACTCAGATAGGTCAGCAACAAGTTCAGAAGGTCCTCTTAAAACAACTGCAGAAACATACTTAAAATACATTTCACAAAGGCACAGCAGCATAAGAACATAAGAACATAAGAAACAGGAGCAGGAGTAGGCCATCTAGCCCTGCGAGCCTGCCCCGCCATTCAATAAGATCATGGCTGATCTGTCGTGGCTCAGTTCCACTTTCCCGCTTTCTCCCCATAACCCTTAATCCCCTCTCATATCAAAAACCCATCAACCCGCGTCTTAAAAATATTTAGCGAGGCAGCCTCCACCACTTCAACGGGCAGAGAATTCCAGAGATTCACCACCCTTTGAGTGAAGAAGTTCCTCCTCAACTCCGTTCTAAACCGCCCCCCTTTTATCTTGAGGCTGTGCCCCCTAGTCCTACTGTCTTTTTTGAGCGGGAAGAGTCTCTCCACCTCTATCCTATCCATCCCATTCATCATCTTATACGTCTCATGCATCACAGTTCCAACAGCAGATGGACTACAGCAACTTGCTACCAAGCCCTCAGGAGCAGTTAGGAATGGGCACAAATGCTGGTTGTGCCAGCAACACTCAATCCCTGAAAAAATTAAAAATAATACTCTTCAGAGCTTGAAAGTCCTGCCCACACCTGACTCTGCCCTGAATCCCCATTGTGCTGCCTGAAAATCTCAGTTTTGAAATGGTCTCATCATCCACTAACTTGGAACAGGAGAGACCAAAGCAAGTGTTTCTATTAAAATTTAATTACCTTTATATGGCCTGGAAGTGATGGTGCTGCTCTTAGAACATAAGAGCATAAGAATTAGGAGCGGGAGTAGGCCATCTAACCCCTCGAGTCTGCTCCACCATTCAATAAGATCGTGGCTGATCTATTTGTGGACTCAGTTCAAAAATTCATCTATCCTTAAAAACATGCAATGAGGTAGCCTCAACTGCTTCACTAGGCAGGGAATTCCACAGATTCACAACCCTTTATGTGAAGTTCCTCCTCAACTCAGTCCTAAATGCTTCCCTTTATTTTGAGGCTATGCTCCCTAGTTCTAGTTTCACCCGCCAGTGGAAACAACTTCCCTGCTTCTATCTTGTCTTTTCCCTTCATAATCTTATATTTTCTATAAAATCTCCTCTCAGTCTTCTGAACTCCAATCAGTATAGCCCCAGTCTACTCAGTCTCTCCTCATAAGCCAACCCTCTCAACCCCAGAATCAACCTAGTGAATCTCCTCTGCACCCCCTCCAGTGCCAGTATATCGTTTCTCAAGTAAGGAAACCAAAACTGTACACAGTACTCTCAGCAGCACCTTATACAGCTGCAACATAACACCACTGTTTTTAAACTCTACCTCTCTAGCAATAAGGGACAAAATTCCATTTGCCTTCTTAATTACCTGCTGCACATTACAAACCAACTCCTTGAGATTCCTGCACAAGGACACCCAGGTCCCTCTGCATAGCAGATGCTGCAATTTTTTATCATTTAAATAATAGTCCATTTTGCTGTTATTCCTACCAAAATGGATGACCTCACATTTACCAACATTGTACTCCATCTGCCAGACCCTCGCCCACTCACTTAGACTATCTATATCCCTTTGCAGACTTTCAGCATCCTCTGCCACTCATCTTAATGTCATCTGCGAATTTTGACACACTACACTTAGTCCCCAACTCCAAATCATCTATGTAAATTGTAAACAATTGAGGTCCCAACACTGATCCCTGAGGCACACCATGAGTCACTGATCGCCAACCAGAAAAGCATCCATTTACCCCCACTCTTTGTTTTCTGTTAGTTAACCAACCCTCTATCCATGCTAATACATTACCCGTAATATCATGCACTTTTATCTTATGTAGCAGTCTTTGTTGCGGCACTTTGTCAAATGCCTTCTAGAAATCCAGATACATCACATCCACAGGTTCCCCACTGTCCACTGCACATATAATGTTCTCAAAGAATTCCACCAAATTAGTCAAGCATGACCGTCCCTTCATGAACCCATGCTGGGTCTTACCAATGGGACAATTTATTGAGACGTATAAGATGATGAATGGGATGGATAGAATAGAGGTGGAGAGACTCTTCCCGCTCAGAAAGGATAGTAGGACTAGGGGGCACAGCCTCAAGATAAAGGGGGGGGGGGCGGTTTAGAATGGAGTTGAGGAAGAACTTCTTCACTCAAAGGGTGGTGAATCTCTGGAATTCTCTGCCCGTTGAAGTGGTGGAGGCTACCTTGCTAAATATTTTTAAGACGTGGGTTGATGGGTTTTTGATAAGAGAGGGGATTAAGGGTTATGGGGAGAGGGCGGGAAAGTGGAACTGAGCCACGACAGATCAGCCATGATCTTATTGAATGGCGGGGCAGGCTCGAAGGGCTAGATGGCTTACTCCTGCTCCTATTTCTTATGTTCTTATGTTCTCATGACCCAGTGCTGCTGCTCTCTTCACCCAGAGAGTGGTCAGCCTGTGAAATTTGCTACTACAAAAAATAGCTGGTCCAAAACATTAAATGTTTTCAAGAAACAGTTAGGTATAACATAAGAACATAAGAAATAGGAGCAGGAGTAGGCCATCTAGCCCTTGAAGCCTGCCCTGCCATTCAATGAGATCATGGCTGATCTGAAGTGGATCAGTTCCACTTTCCCGCTTTCTCCCCATAACCCTTAATTCCCCTGTCTATCAGAAACCTATCTACCTGTGACTTAAATATATTTAGCGAGGTAGCTTCCACCACTTCAACAGGCAGAGAATTCCAGAGATTCACCACCCTTTGAGTGAAGAAGTTCCTCCTCAACCCTGTTCTAAACCGCCCCCCCTTTATCTTGAGGCTGTGCCCCCTAGTCCTGCTATCCTTTCTGAGCGGGAAGAGTCTCTCCACCTCTATCCTATCCATCCCATTCATCATCTTATACGTCTCAATGAGATCTCCCCTCATTCTTCTAAACTCTAATGAGTACAAGCCTAATTTATTCAGCCTCTCCTCAAAGCTCAACCCCCTCAACTCCGGCATCAGCCTAGTAAACCTCCTCTGCACTCCCTCCAACGCCAAAATATCCTTGCGTAAGTACGGCGCCCAAAACTGCACACAGTACTCCAGCTGCAGCCTCACCAATGCCCTATACAGCCGCAGCAAGACCTCCCTACTTTTATATTCAATCCCCCTCGCGATGAAGGCCAGCATCCCATTCGCCTTCCTGACCACCTGCTGCACCTGCAAGCTGGGTTTCTGCGACTCATGCACAAGGACCCCGAGGTCCCTCTGCACCGTCGCCTGCTGCAGTTTTTCTCCACATAAGTAATAGTCCTTCCTACCATTATTCCTACCAAAGTGGACCACCTCGCACTTGCCAACATTAAATTCCATTTGCCATTTCCTGGCCCATTCGCCCAGCCTATCTAGATCCTTCTGTAGACTCTCCCCACCCTCTGCACAATTTGCCTTTCCACCAATTTTGGTGTCATCAGCAAATTTCGACACCCTACACTCGGTTCCCTCCTCTAGATCCTTTCATTGTGGATGAATTTTTTAAAAAATCCAAAAACTGAACTTTCATCTTGCTTTTAATCAGCTATAATGGATAGCTCAGCAACAAGCAAAACTCAATTTTAAATTTTCCTTTTCGCCTGAATAGGAAATATTAGAAATATGCATACTTCTCCTATTCCTTTGTGGTGATTTTCAGATGTGGTAAACATCTGAACTCTACAGAAAATCAGTCAGCCTATTAGAGCGGACAGCAGGGAAAAGTATCCCCATTGTTCTCCTCCTTTTGGTGTCCACAAAGGCGTACTTGTTACAGAGTTGCAGCACACACCCCACCCCCCTTCACTGACCTCATCAAGAGAATCAACTGGCAGAACATTATGATCAAATGAATTATATATTACAGTATAGATGGAACACTCAATACTGCATCAAGGCTGACTGTAAAAACTGATCTGAGAGATTGAGGCATCAATCAGCAGATTGTTCAACGATTTTCCATCTGCACCAACAGTCGACTGGTAGCAACTTCCTTCGCCATATCCTCTGTGCTGTGATTAGTTTTATTTCCTATGATGTTAACAATGATATGACTGGAATAGATCCTTCAAAGGTTCCAAAATATTGTACAATGGTCTTGTATCACTTCTGTCAAAAAGAAACATATTTTGATTTTTTTTTATTGTATTAGTACACAGTGAAAAGTATTGTTTCTTGTGCGCTATACAGTGCGCTTTGCAGTTGTAAATGCGTCTAGTTTGGGGGCGTTTAAGAGATCTCTGGATAGGTTTATGGACGAAAAGGGATTGGTATAGGCTAGTGGGTCATTGTTTTTGTAACTGGTCGGCGTAACATCGTGGGCCGAAGGGCCTGTTCTGTGCTGTAATGTTCTATGTTCTATGTTCATACCATTCATAGAGAAAGAAAGGAGACAGTGCAGTCATAGCCAGGTTGCAGAGAAAGATCAATTTAATGTGAGCTAGGTCCATTCAAAAATCTGATGGCAGTAGGGAATAAACTGTTCTTGAGTCAGTTGCTACATGTCCTCAGGCTTTTGTATCTTTTTCCCGACGGAAAAAGGTGGAAGAGAGAATGTCCGGGGTGCGTGGGGTCTTTAATTATGCTGCCTGCTTTGCTGAGGCGGCAGGAAGTGTAGACAGAGTCAATGGATGGGAGGCTGATATGCGTAGTGGATTGGGTTATGTTCACAACCCTTTGTAGTTCCCTTTTGAATTTATTGGCACTCACTACATCCATTATCTCCTTGGATTGTCTGCTCCACATATTCACTATCAGCTCTGTGAGCCCTGAAGGAACCAGATTCATTTTGTAGAAAGTTCTGGATGGTCAAATTCAAGAGAATTTGGACCAGCACAGTGGGTTGCAATGTTCTGAGCAAATCCATGTTCCTATATTGCAAAACAGGTCCCCCCTATTTATCTACATATAGGCCAATTAATCTAGATTCAGCCCCATTTATCCACCTAAGCAGATGACTAGCTTGAAGGCTGACACAAACTATTTACTTACTTCCCTTGTCATTTCCTGGTTCCCCATTATTACTTCTCAGTCTCATGCTCTTAGGGGCCAATGTTCACTTCCTTCTTATATAGTTAAAGAAGCTCTTACTGCCCATTTCTATATTACTTGCTAGTTTACTCTCAGTTTATCTTCTCCCTCTTCATCATCTTTTGTTGGGTTTTTAAATCTTTCCCAATCCTCTGGTTTACCACTAATCTTTGCCACATTGCATGCTTTTTCTTTCAGTTAATACTAACCTCAACTTCCTTGGTTAACCGTGGTTGATTATCCCTTCCTCGAATCATTCTTCGTCACAGGAGATATATCTTTGTTCTGAGTCATGAATGTCAACCACCTTTTCCACTGAACTCAAGCCAACTCTGTCCTCATTTCTTTGTAATTACCCTTATTTAAATTTAGCACAATTGTTTCCGATCCAAATTTCTCACTCATAAACTGAATGCTAAATTCTACCATGTTATGGTCACTGTTTCCTAGGAGATCTTTTATTCTGAGATTATTTATGAAACCTGCCTTGTTACACATTATCAGGTCTAAAATAACCTGATTGCTGGTTATTTTATAACATATTGTTCCAGGAAACTGTCCTGAATACAATCTATGAATTCTTCTTCATGGCGACCTCTGCCAATTTGATTTTCCCCAATTCACATGAGGATTATGGACTAGACAGAGTAGAAGCAACAAGGTTATTTCCACTTAGAATGGAAACAAGAACTAGGAGGCACAGCCTCAAAATACGGGGAGGTCAATTTAGAATAGAGTTGAGGGGGAACGTCTTCTCCCAGAGGCTGGTGAATCTTTGGAATTCTCTGCCCATTGAAGCAGTAGAGGCTACTTCATTAAATGTGTTTAAGTCACAGATAGATAGATTTTTAACTAATAAGGGAATTAAGGGTTATGGGGAACAGGCGGGTAATTGGAACTGAACCACTATTAGATCAGCCATGATCTTATTGAATGGCGGAGCAGGCTCAGGAGGCTGGATGGCCTACTCCTGCTCCTATTTCTTATGTTCTTACGATTAACATCACCCATGATTAACGTACTGCTTTTGTCTTTACATGCCCTCATTATCTCATGACTTATTCTCTATCCTACAATATAGCTATTGTTAGGGAGCCTGTAAACTACTCCCACCAGTATCTTCCTCATCTTGTTATTTCTTATCTCCACCCATATGGATTACTAGAGATATACATAGAAACTAGAAGCAGGAGGCCATTCAGCCCTTTGAGCCTGCACCACCATTCATTATGATCATGGTTGATCATCGAATTCAATATCCTGATCTCTCCCTTCCCCCTTTGATCCCCATGATCCCTTTAGCAACAAGAGCTAGATCTAATTTCTTCTTTAAGTCAGACAACATTTTGGCCTCAACTACTTTGTGGTAGTGAATTCCACACATTCACCACTTCCGGGGTAAAGAATTTTCTCCTCACTTCAGCTCTAAAAGGTTTACCTATTATTCTCAAACTATGACCCCTACTTCTGGACTCCCCCACTATTAGGAACATTCTTTCAGAATCTACCCTCTCTAACCCTGTTAGGATTTTGTAAGTTTTTTATGAGATCCCCTCTCACGTTTCTAAACTTCAGTGAATATAATCCTAATCGAATATAATCCTAGTCTCACCTCATATAACAGATCTGCCATCCCAGGAATCAGCCTGGTAAATCTTTGCTGCACTCCCTGTATAGCAAGGACATACTTCTCAGAAAAGGACAGCAAAACTGCGTACAACACTCCAGGTGTGGCCTCACCAATGCCCAACGCTAACCAAAGCGCCAGTGTGTTGCCCTGAACACATTCTAGGGACCTTGCACCCCACTGTCCTTTACACCACAATCATTCTAATCTATATCTGCATAAATAAAGTCCACCATTACAACTACCCTGTGATTTTTGCACCTCTCCATAATTTCCCTTGTAGATTTAGTCTGCTACATCCTTCCACTAGTTGATGACCATTAAGAACATAAGAACATAAGAAGTAGGAGCAGGAGTAGGCCATCTAGCCCTTCGAGCCTGCCCCGCCATTCAATAAGATCACGGCTGATCTGTCGTGTCTCAGTTCCACATTCCCGCCCTCTCCCCATAACCCTTAATCCCCTTGCCTATCAAAAACCTATCAACCCGCGTCTTAAATATATTTAGCAAGGCAGCCTCCACCACTTCAACGGGCAGAGAATTCCAGAGATTCACCACCCTTTGAGTGAAGAAGTTCCTCCTCAACTCCGTTCTAAAGCGCCCCCCCTTAAGGAGCACTGAACATTATACTGCAGCTTTTTTGTCTCTTAGCTTTAGCCAAATAGATAGCAAGCTCGATCCCTCTGGGACATCCTCTCTACCTCGCACTGCCTTACCTAATGCTGCCACCCCTTCCCCTTTACTCCTCTTCCTGAACATTATCATCTTTTACTGACTATTGCCCATCTATAACCTAAAATATTTGGCTCATTAATTGGTAACATTGATTTCAGTTAGTGAAATTGTGAAAGGAATCTGAGCTGGTTTCACAGCTTTAATATTGAAAAACATTTCATAGACATTTTTTGAGACTTCATCAGACAAGGATGAACGCTGAATACAACACAGGGTGAGTTACCTGAAACTGATTAGTATCTGAAGATCACGAAACACATCAAATCATGTAACCATTGAGAATCAGTGGTTCTGACACATGAGACCATGGCTGGAACACTACAACCTCCCCCGCCACGGAATCAGCACAGACGAGGGTCTGACAATGGAAATCTCTGTTGATCTTGGGTGGGAATTTCTGGTCTTGCCCGAGCAAGGCTGTAAAATCCCGCCCCATTTGTGCCCCCCTCTTATACCTTCACTTTGTAGCCCCGTAGATCTAACCTTTTCAATTTAATTACTCATTTCTGTTCTGAATGCCATGATTGAGTTTGCCTCCCCCCACCCTCTTGATCTGTGTGTTACACATTCTAACTACTCTCTGTTCTAGTCCTGTTCCCAATCAATTTAAATCAGAGTCTTCGGACTCTCGATTCATCATCCAAACATTTCTTTCTATTTAAAAGGAGGTGATGGCCTAGTGGTATTATCGAAACTTTGCTAATGTTCTGGGGACCCGGGTTCAAATCCCACCACGGCAGATGGTGGAATTTGAATTCAATAAAAAATATCTGGAATTAAGAATCTACTGATGAC
>NC_137324.1:6377637-6397637 GCF_965287045.1 Carcharhinus amblyrhynchos | reverse complement strand
CTCAACCCTCCTCTCCTCACCTCCCCTCCCTCCCCCTCCCCACACTACACTCCCTCCCCTTCCCCTCCCCTTATCACTCCTTAATTACGCTGGCTGCTTTGCCAAGGGAAGTGTAGACGAGTCAATGGCTGGGAGGCTGGTTTGAGTGATGGATTGGGCTACATTCACAACCCTTTTGTAGTTCCTTGCGGTCTTGGGCAGAGCAGGAGCCCAGACCGAGCTGTGATACAACCAGAGAGAATGCTTTCTATGGAGCATCTGTAAAAGTTGGTGAGAGTCGTAGCTGACATGCCAAATTTCCTTAGTCTTCTGAGAAAGTAGAGGCGTTGGTGGGGTTTTCTTAACTATAGTGTCGGCATGGGGGGGACCAGGACAGGTTGTTGGTGATCTGGACACCTAAAAACTTGAAGCTCTCGACCCTTTCTACTTTGTCCCCAGTGATGTAGACAGGGGCATGTTCTCCTTTACACTTCCTGAAGTCAATGATAATCTCCTTTGTTTTGTTGACATTGAGGGAGAGATTATTGTTACCGCACCAGATTCTGTATCTCATTCCTGTGCTCTGTCTCATCATTGTTTGGTGGTGTCATCAGTAAATCAAGTTAGTGGGGCATTTTGCCCCACTATAAGGAGTATAGCAGGGGGCTGAGAACACAGCCCTGTGGGGCACCGGTGTTGAGGATGATTGTGGAGGAGGTGTTGGTGTTTATCCTTACTGATTGTGGTCTGTGGGTTAAGGGTTACGAGGAGACAGACAAGAAAGTGAGATAAGACCGATTGGTGGACCAGGTCTGAGGGGCTGAATGGCCTGTTCCTGCTTCTGATTCAGAGAGAGAATTGCAAATACTATGCCCAAAATACTGAGAGTGAATAAGACAGCGTGCACAAGAGACACTGTGAGGGATACAGGGGAGGAAGGGAGAGAGTGAGGGTGCAGGGAGAGACGGTGTGAGGGATTAGCGGAGGGAGAGAGAGAGAGATAGGGACACGCGAGAAAGAGTGCAATGCACAAGGAGAGGAGGGAACCAGAGGAGGCGCAGGGGCCAGAGAGAGAGAGAATAAAATGGGGAGAGAGAGAAGGCAGGAGACAGAAGGAGGGAGGAGAAAGAGAGAGAGGGGGGGGTGGGTGGGGAGAGAGAGAGCGAGAGAGGGAGGGGGGAGAGAGGGAGGGAGGGAGACAGGCAGAGATGGATTAGTAGAGACACAGAAAGTGTCAGATAGAGAGGGATGGTGAGAATGATGCAGACAGGGAGAGGGAGACAGGATGAGTATAATTTGGTTCCATTGAGGGTTAGATGGTGACAGTAATTCAGTAATTGGAGTTGGCGACAGAACCCCAAACCTCAACAGCTTAAAGCAATATGATTCTGTTTGAAGCTCTGCCAGATCCTTCCTTCATTCCCCATCCCGTCACCAAGTGCTGGAGACAGGCAGCAATCTGAAAATGATCCACAATCTCAGCCTGCTCAGGGATCAGGGATCCTTATCCTGGGACAGTGAGGGTGACTGCACCGTCACTAAACCCACCCTGCACACATATTCACACACACTCATACACACACTCATACACACACTCACACACTCACACACTCCCTTACACACACACACTTACACACACTCATACACACACTCCCTTACACACACACACTTACACACACTCACACACACACTCCCTTACACACACTCCACACACACACTCACACACTCCCTTACACACACACACTCCCTTACACACACACACACTCACACACACTTATACACACACTCATACACACTCACACACACACTCCCTTACACACACACACACTTACACACACTCATACACACACACTCACACACACACTCCCTTACACACACACACACACTTATACACACACACTCACACACACACTCCCTTACACACACACACACACTTACACACACTCACACTCCCTTACACACACACACACTTACACACACTCACACACACACACTCCCTTACACACACACACACACTTACACACACTCATACACTCACACTCCCTTACACACACACACACTTACACACACTCATACACACACACTCACACACACACTCCCTTACACACACACACACTTACACACACCTCTCATACACACACACTCACACACACACTCCCTTACACACACACACACTTACACACACTCATACACACACACTCCCTTACACATGCACACACTTACACACACTCATACACACACACTCCCTTACACACACACACACTTACACACACTCATACACACACACTCCCTTACACACACACACTTACACACACTCATACACACACACTCACACACACACTCCCTTACACACACACACACTTACACACACTCATACACACACACTCCCTTACACACACACACTTACACACACTCATACACACACACTCCCTTACACACACACACACTTACACACACTCATACACACACACTCCCTTACACACACACACACTTACACACACTCATACACACACACTCCCTTACACACACACACACTTACACACACTCATACACACACACTCACACACACACTCCCTTACACACACACACACTTACACACACTCATACACACACACTCACACACACACTCCCTTACACACACACACACTTACACACACTCATACACACACACTCCCTTACACACACACACACACTTACACACACTCATACACACACACTCACACACACACTCCCTTACAGACACACACACTTACACACACTCATACACACACACTCCCTTACACATGCACACACTTACACACACTCATACACACACACTCACACACTCCCTTACACACACACACTTTACACACACTCATACACACACACTCCCTTACACACACACACTTACACACACTCATACACACACACTCACACACACACTCCCTTACACACACACACACTTACACACACTCATACACACACACTCCCTTACACACACACACACTTACACACACTCATACACACACACTCACACACACACTCCCTTACAGACACACACACTTACACACACTCATACACACACACTCACACACACACTCACTTACACACACTCATACACACACACACACACACACTCCCTTACACACACACACACTTACACACACTCATACACACACACTCACACACACACTCCCTTACACGCACACACTTACACACACTCATACACACACACTCACACACATACTCCCTTACACACACACACTTATACACACACTTACACACACTCATACACACACACTCACACACACACTCCCTTACACACACACACTTACACACACTCATACATCCACTCACACACACACTCCCTTACACACACTTACACACACTCATAATACACACTCACACACAACTTATACACATGCTCATACCTACACATACACACTCACACACACACTCCCTTACGCACACACACACACTTACACACACTCATACATACACACTCACACACACACTCCCTTACACACACACACATATACTTACACACACTCATACATACACACTCACACACACTCAATTACACACACACACACTTACACACACTCATACATACACACTCACACACACTTATACACACGCTCATACCTACACACACACACTCAATTACACATACACACACAGTCATACACACACACTCACACACACTCCCTTACACACACACACACTTACACACACTCATACATACACACTCACACACATGCTCATACATACACACACACACACTCAATTACGCACACACACACTCATACACACACACACTCAATTACACACACACACACTTACACACTCTCATACATACACACTCACACACGCTCAATTACATACACACGCCCATCCACTCATACATACACACTCACACACACTCAATTACACACACACACATACACTCATACACACACACTCACTTATACATACACACTCACACACTCACACACACTCTCTCACAAAATAGGGGTGGGCCAGTATTAGATGCTCTTTCGGAGAGCCGAATGGCTTCCTTCTGTTCTGCAGGGATTCGATGGATTCAATGATTAAGGATTTAAAATTGGGATTTACAGGTGGAGATTGGCTGAAATATTAAATAATTACACTTTGTCCAACCAGACACATAACCAGGGTCATTAATCTCAGCATCAAACTGACAAGTGGAGAAATAGACAGGAGGAGAGAGGGGGGGGGAATGGGACCGATTGCGTAGCACAGATCCGATGGGCTGAATGGCGGGCGGAGGGCTGTGTGGTTCGGAGCCTTGCTCTGTCAGACGCTCTCCCAGGAGTCAGAGGAACAGAATTCCAGACGCTGATGGAGGAAGCTAATCTGGAATCAGTCACTCAGTGACGTCGAGCTGGAGACACGGAGAGATAACAAACATTCACAGACTGCCCTCAGACTCTATGTGGGGCTGCTCTAACTCACACCATCAGCATGGGTATGCCAACTACTTCCTCCGTGGGGAGGGGGGGGGGGTGGCGGGGGGGGGGGTGGGTGGGAGGGTGGAGGTGGGGTGGGTGCGGGAGGGTTGGGGTGGGCGGGGGAGGGGGGAATGGTGGGGGTGGGGGAGGAGGGGGGGGTGTCAGGAGCGGGCAGTCTGCTCAGGGGTGAAAGGTCACACGGAGCTGGAATGTTGGCCGAAATTCCCTGACCATTCCCGCTGGCGGATTCTCCCGTCTGGCTGGCAATGCAGCCCCCCCCCCACCCCCAACCCCCCCCCACCCCCACCCCCCCACCCCTCCGCCTCCCCCCACCCCTGGGGTGACAGCAATGGGAAAATCCACTGACATCGGCAGGACCAGAGAATCCCACTGCCAGTGAACAGAGCGTCCCCCCCCCACCCCTCGACTAACCCCCCCCCACCCCCACCTCCCCACCCCCCCCCCCCACACCCCCCCCCTGCTGAGAAACACGTGGGTGTGAGGCCAGAGAATCTCACCCCCACAACTCAGTCCAAAAGACGTGCTGGTTAGGTGAATTGGCCGTGTTAAATTCCCCCTCAGTGTCCCCGAACAGGCGCCGGAGTGTGGGGGAGTCTCACAGTAACTTCATTGCGGCGTTAATGTAAGCCTACTTGTGACACTAATAAAGCTTAACCTGAAGCTTTCTCTCCCCTCAGGTGCCTCCAGCCCTGCTGAGTTTATCCAGCGCGCTCTGTTTCACCCAGGGTAGATACCGGGAATTATATCCTCACACACACACAGCCGGAGTGGGAATCTAGAATCCTGGGCCAAAAATAAACTGGAGCTGGAGGTCTGTAATAATTCCAAACCTCCTACAATCTGATGGAAGCTTATAGAACCAAGGCAGGTTCTCAGGTAAAGAGCCATAAATTGATTGAATAGGCTCAAGGGGCTGAATGGCCTCCTCCTGTTCCTGTGCAGCTGGTAAAGGGGCTGAATGGCCCTCTACTGTTCCTGTGTAGCTGGTAAAGGGGCTGAATGGCCCTCACCTGTTCCTGTGTAGCTGGTAAAGGGGCTGAATGGCCCTCACCTGTTCCTGTGTAGCTGGTAAAGGGGCTGAGTGGCCCTCTCCTGTTCCTGTGTAGCTGGGTAAAGGGGCTGAATGGCCTTCTCCTGTTCCTGTGTAGCTGGTAAAGGGGCTGAATGGCCTTCTCCTGTTCCTGTGTAGCTGGTAAAGGGGCTGAATGGCCTTCTCCTGTTCCTGTGTAGCTGGTAAAGGGGCTGAATGGCCTCCTCCTGTTCCTGTGTAGCTGGTAAAGGGGCTGAATGGCCTCCTCCTGTTCCTGTGTAGCTGGTAAAGGGGCTGAATGGCCTCGTGTCTCTGCAGAAAAGGTAATCTCCGATTCTGTGCCTCTGATTTTTCTTTGTTTTGATCCTTAGATGCTGGAGGTGAACGGCCCTCGAGACATCCTCCTGCCCCAAGCTCCCCGCAGAACCCCGAGAGTTACAGCATTGCCCCCCTGACTCCATCAGTATCGCCGGTATGTAACACAGCAGTGAGCCAGTGCGTGACCCTGTGGGTATATCCCCCATCTCTCACTATCCCAGACTCACTCAGCTCAGAGTAACACGGCAATCTGTCAGACTGGGAAACAGCCTGCAATTGTTACTGTTACTGCTCTCACTTACCCTGAGGCAGGGCATAAAGACGCAAAAATATCATCGAGGAAGTTTGAGCCTTGTTTTATTCTATCGTGGGACATGGCTGGGCCAGCATTTAGTGTCCATCCCTAGTGGCACAGTGGTTAGCACGGCGCCAGGGACCCAGGTTCGATTCCCGGGTCACTGTCTGTGTGGAGTCTGCACATTCTCCCCGTCTCTGCGTGGGTTTCCTCCGGGTGCTCCAGTTTCCTCCCACAGTCCGAGAGACGTGCTGGTTAGGGTACATTGGCCGTGCTAAGTTCTCCCTCAGTGTACCCGAACAGGCACTGGAGTGTGGCGACTGGGGGATTTTCACAGTAACTTCATTGCAGTGTAATATAAATTAATGTCAGTCTACTTGTGACTAATAAATAAACTTTTAACTGAGTGGTTTTCCAGGCCATCTCAGAGTCAACCACATTGCCGTGCCTCTGCAGTCACATGGAGGCCAGATTTCCTTCCCTAAAGGACATCAGTGAACCAGATGGGTTTTTCTAACAATGGTTTCACAGTCATCAGTAGATTGTTAATTCCAGATACTGTCTTACAGAATTCAAATTCCACCATCTGCTGTGGCGGGATTTGAACCCAGGCCCCCAGGCTATTCACTGAGCTCCTGGATTAACGTTACCACTCGGCTATCGTCTCCCCCCCTGTTAAAGCGAGGTCCTGAGCAACTGTTCTCCTGTTCAATGTAATGGGAGCCAGAATGTGGAACGGGTTCCCCACAGAGTCAGCATTCACCCACACAACCCCCCCCAAAACTCCCATGTTACACAACGCACACACAGACCGGATAGTACCAAGCAGACGGAGGGGTGGGAGGGGGAGGGGGGAGGGGGAGGGGGAGGGGGAGGGGGGAGGAGGAGGAAGGTTAATGGGGAGGGGGGGAAGAGGTGAGTGGAGGGAGGAGGGGGAGAGGGGGAAGGGGGAGTGGGGAGGAGGGGGGGAGGGAGAGAGGGGACGAGGAGTGGGGGGGAGGAGAGGGATGGAGAAGGGGGAAGGGAGGGGGGAGAATGTAGGGGGGGAGGGGGAAGGGGAGATGGGGAGTGGGGGGGGAAGTTGAGTGGGGAGGGGAAGGGGGGGCAGGGGAGAGGGGAGGAGGCGAGGGGGAGGGAAGAGAGGGTAAGGGGTAGGGGGAGAGAGGAAGGGGAGGGAAGGGAGGGGGGAAGTGGGGAGAGGGAGAGGGGAGTGGGAGGGGGAGGGGGAAGTGGGGAGGGGGAGGGGGGAGGGGGAAGGGGAGGGGGAAGTGGGGAGAGGGAGGGGGAGGGGAAGGGGAGGGGGAAGTGGGGATTGGGGGGGAAGTGGGGAGAGGGGGAGGGGGAAGTGGGGAGGGGGAGAGGGGGAGTGGGGAGGGGGTAGGGGGGAAGGAGGGGGAAGGGGAGGGGAGAGTGGGAGGGGGGAGGGATGTCTTCCCCTTCACCCACTGTGTATAAAGTACAGGGGCTGTCTGTGGGTTCAGTATCGCTGTGTGTGACGTGACTTCTCTGTGGCCCCGTCACTCACACTCCGACTTCCCGACCCTCAGGCCTGAGTTCCAGTCCCATTCCTCATCCTTTCGCCCCCAATCCAGGAGGACCTGCCCGAGGGCGTGCCGCACTGTCAGAGGTGCTGCTGCTTTTGGATGGGCGCGTTACCCATCGTGTCCGCCCCACCCCACCCCACCGCCCCCCCCCCACCCACCCCCCCAGCATGCCCGCTCTCAGGCAGCTATAAAACAAATCTCACGACACCCCTTTGAAGAAGGGCAGGGAAGGTTCTCCCCTGTGTCCTGGGCACCATGCCGTGTTGATGGGTGGCACGGTGGGTTAGCACCGCCGCCTCACAGCGCCAGGGACCCGGTTAGATTCCCGGCCTTGGGTCTGTGCGGAGTCTGCACATTCTCCCCGTGCCTGCGCGGGTTTCCTCCGGGTGCTCCGGTTTCCTCCCACGGTCCGAAGGAGTGCGGCTTGGGGTTGACTGGGTGATTAGCAGGGGGTAAATACGGGGAACAGGGTCTGGGTAGGATTGCGGTTGGTGCAGACTCGATGGGCTGAACGGCCTCCCTCTGCACTGGAGGGATTCTATGATTCCCCGCCCCCCCCCACCCACCGACCAACATCGCGTGGTGACTGTCACACTGGGATCTTGCTGTGCTTTAATTGTGTCTATTACAGCAGTGACTGCACTGCGGAGATTAGCGTTCTCTCTTTTTTTAACAATTGATTCATGGGCCAGCGTTTATTGGCCATCCCTAGTTGCCCCTTTGAGGAGGTGGGGGGTGAGCTGCCTCGCTGAATCGCTGCGGTCCGTGAGCCGTGGGTTGACCCACTGTGCCGTTAGGGAGGGAATTGCAGGATTCCGGCGCTGCGTAAAGGCACCTCCTCCATGAACCATGGCCTTTTCTCACGCTTTGCCAATTGTTTTCACAGAGATCAGTCGGGAACGCGCCGCGCTACCGGCCTTTCAGTGTGGTGGTAGCCATTGACTTTGGTACCACCGCGAGTGGCTACGCGTTCAGTCTGGTACAGGAGCCCGAGACCATCCACATGATGAGGTACCTGTCAATATCTGTCGCTGCTCTCCTGAGTGTAACTGAAAGGGGGAACACGACATCAGGGCTTTCGTCATAGACTCAGAGAAAGGCCACTCTGCCCATCGAATCTGTGCTAGCTGAATAACAGCCCACCTGGCCTTGTCCCACATTGCTGCTCCCTCGCCCTCTGCGGGAGTGCCAGTCTTGAGGTTCCATCCAGGCAGCTTTTCAATGAGGGATTCTGCATCCACCACCCTGACAGTTAGTGAGTTCCACACCTCCACAACCCTCCCGGTGAAAATATCTTTCCCTCTCATCTTTCTATCAATCACTTTAAATCCCCCCATCACTGACCTCGCAACTAAAGTAAATGGGCTAATAGATGAAAGGATTCCACTTGCCACCTTATTAACCTGTCCTCCTACCTTCAGCTAACTGTAGACATTCACTCCGAAATCTCTCACTTTCTCTCAGTATCCTCCCAATTATTGTGTCATCCGTGACCCTGTCTGACCTCCCCAAATGCACGACCCTCACACTTTTCTGGATTCAATTCAGTTTGCCAGTTTCCTCCCCATGTGACCAGTCCAGTGATATTGTCCTGCCGTCTACATTATGTTCTTTTCTATCTATCACTTTAACTTTGTGTGTGTATATATGTGTGTATATGTGTGTGTGTGTATATGTGTGTGTGTGTATATGTGTGTGTGTGTGTGAATGTGTGTGTGAATGTATGTGAATGTGTGTGTGAATGTGTGTGTGAATGTGTGAATGTGTGTGTGAATGTATGTGAATGTGTGTGTGAATGTGTGTGTGTGTGAATGTGTGTGTGAATGTATGTGAATGTGTGTGTGAATGTGTGTGTGTGTGTGAATGTATGTGAATGTGTGTGTGAATGTGTGTGTGTGTGAATGTGTGTGTGTGTGTGAGTGCACTGTGTATAAATGTCTGTGTATAAGTGTCTGTGTGTAAATGTGTGTTTACATGTCTGTGTAAATGTGTGTGTCTGTGTGTGTAAATATCTGTGTGTGTAAATGTCTGTGTAAATATCTGTGTGTTTAAATGTCTGTGTAAATATCTGTGTGTGTAAATGTCTGTGTAAATATCTGTGTGTGTAAATGTCTGTGTAAATATCTGTGTGTGTAAATGTCTGTGTAAATATCTGTGTGTGTAAATGTCTGTGTAAATATCTGTGTGTCTAAATGACTGTGTAAGTGTGTGTGTGTAAATGTCTGTGTGTAAATGTGTTTGCATGTGTGTGTGTGTGTGTGTGTGTGTGTATAAATATCTGTGTAAGTATCTGTGTAAGTGGGAAGGGAGGAATCTGGTTCAGATTAAATATTGCCAATCCCGAAACATATTGCCTCTTGTTTATTTATTTCCAGGCGATGGGAAGGTGGCGATCCCGGAGTAGCCAATCAGAAAACTCCCACCAGCCTCCTCCTGACCCCAGATGGCAGCTTCCACAGCCTGGGATTCACGGCCAGGGATCACTACCATGACCTGGATCCCGAGGAAGCCAGGCATTGGTTGTACTTTGAGAAGTTTAAGATGAGGATTCACAGTACCTGTGTGAGTATAAACCACAGAGCATGTGGCAGAGAAAGCAGCAAAAATAACTAGCTAGTTACAACAGGGACAAAGGAACAATGTACCCACATACTTAACAGAGTGTTAGATGGCACAGTGTAAAGGGAGCTTTACTCTGTATCTAACCCCGTGCTGTACCTGTCCTGGGAGTGTTTGATGGGGGACAGTGTAAAGGGAGCTTTACTCTGTATCTAACCCCGTGCTGTACCTATCCTGGGAGTGTTTGATGGGGGACAGTGTAGAGGGAGCTTTACTCTGTATCTAACCCCGTGCTGTACCTGTCCTGGGAGTGTTTGATGGGGGACAGTGTAGAGGGAGCTTTACTCTGTATCTAACCCCGTGCTGTACCTGTCCTGGGAGTGTTTGATGGGGACAGTGTAGAGGGAGCTTTACTCTGTATCTAACCCCGTGCTGTACCTGTCCTGGGAGTGTTTGATGGGGGACAGTGTAGAGGGAGCTTTACTCTGTATCTAACCCCGTGCTGTACCTGTCCTGGGAGTGTTTGATGGGGGACAGTGTAGAGGGAGCTTTACTCTGTATCTAACCCCGTGCTGTACCTGTCCTGGGAGTGTTTGATGGGGACAGTGTAGAGGGAGCTTTACTCTGTATCTAACCCCGTGCTGTACCTGTCCTGGGAGTGTTTGATGGGGGACAGTGTAAAGGGAGCTTTACTCTGTATCTAACCCCGTGCTGTACCTATCCTGGGAGTGTTTGATGGGGGACAGTGTAGAGGGAGCTTTACTCTGTATCTAACCCCGTGCTGTACCTGTCCTGGGAGTGTTTGATGGGGGACAGTGTAGAGGGAGCTTTACTCTGTATCTAACCCCGTGCTGTACCTGTCCTGGGAGTGTTTGATGGGGACAGTGTAGAGGGAGCTTTACTCTGTATCTAACCCCGTGCTGTACCTGTCCTGGGAGTGTTTGATGGGGGACAGTGTAGAGGGAGCTTTACTCTGTATCTAACCCCGTGCTGTACCTGTCCTGGGAGTGTTTGATGGGGGACAGTGTAGAGGGAGCTTTACTCTGTATCTAACCCCGTGCTGTACCTGTCCTGGGAGTGTTTGATGGGGACAGTGTAGAGGGAGCTTTACTCTGTATCTAACCCCGTGCTGTACCTGTCCTGGGAGTGTTTGATGGGGGAACAGTGTAGAGGGAGCTTTACTCTGTATCTAACCCCGTGCTGTACCTGTCCTGGGAGTGTTTGATGGGGACAGTGTAAAGGGAGCTTTACTCTGTATCTAACCCCGTGCTGTACCTGCCCTGGGAGTGTTTGATGGGGGACAGTGTAGAGGGAGCTTTACTCTGTATCTAACCCCGTGCTGTACCTGTCCTGGGAGTGTTTGATGGGGGGACAGTGTAGAGGGAGCTTTACTCTGTATCTAACTCTGTGCTGTACCTGTCCTGGGAATGTTTGATGGGGACAGTGTAGAGGGAGCTTTACTCTGTACCTAACCCCGTGCTGTACCTGTCCTGGGAGTGTTTGATGGGGGGACAGTGTAGAGGGAGCTTTACTCTGTATCTAACCCCGTGCTGTACCTGTCCTGGGAGTGTTTGATGGGAGACAGTGTAGAGGGAGCTTTACTCTGTATCTAACCCCGTGCTGTACCTGTCCTGGGGGTATTTGATGGGAGACAGTGTAGAGGGAGCTTTACTCTGTATCTAACCCCGTGCTGTACCTGTCCTGGGAGTGTTTGATGGGAGACAGTGTAGAGGGAGCTTTACTCTGTACCTAACCCCGTGCTGTACCTGTCCTGGGAGTGTTTGATGGGGGACAGTGTAGAGGGAGCTTTACTCTGTATCTAACCCCGTGCTGTACCCGTCCTGGGAGTGTTTGATGGGGACAGTGTAGAGGGAGCTTTACTCTGTATCTAACCCCGTGCTGTACCTGTCCTGGGAGTGTTTGATGGGGAGAGTGTAGAGGGAGCTTTACTCTGTATCTAACCCTGTGCTGTACCTGTCCTGGGAGTGTTTGATGGGGGACAGTGTAGAGGGGGCTTTACTCTGTATCTAACTCCGTGCTGTACCTGTCCTGGGAGTGTTTGATGGGGACTGTGTCGAGGGAGCTTTACTCTGTATCTAACCCCGTGCTGTACCTGTCCTGGGAGTGTTTGATGGGGGGACAGTGTAGAGGGAGCTTTACTCTGTATCTAACCCCGTGCTGTACCTGTCCTGGGAGTGTTTGATGGGGACAGTGTAGAGGGAGCTTTACTCTGTATCTAACCCCGTGCTGTACCTGTCCTGGGAGTGTTTGATGGGGGGACAGTGTAGAGGGAGCTTTACTCTGTATCTAACCCCGTGCTGTACCTGTCCTGGGAGTGGAAATTCTGAGTTGATGTGGGTAATTGCTGAGTGAATTTGAACACAGATAGTGTGAAGTACGATGTTCTGCTCAGAAAGATGAGTAAGTCAGGTATTTCTTGGAAATGAGGAACTTAAACAGGATTGAGGGATTTGCGAGGACACATATGTGAATCATTGAAAGTGCTGAAGTATTTCGAATAGCAAAGCAACCTCTCAGTGACTCTTTACGCTGGGACAGAATTAAAATGATGCCCAGTGAGTGAATGTCGAGTTGAGTCTGAAATTCAATCTACCAAATTGTTAAAAAGATATCAGGGGCGATTCTCCCCAAACGAAACTGATGGGTGGGAGAAAGGGAGAATTTTCCTCCCGTTTTCTGGGCGTACTCACCTGAATGAGTCTCCGTCACAGTGTGTGTCACAGAGTGCCTCGGAGAGATTCACCCTGGTGAGGGGCACAGCCTGAACCCCACCCACACTCCCCCCCCCCCCATTGTCGGTGTACCCGATCTGATCTCCACCCTCCCAATGTGCAGCCCCAATCGCCCTCCTCCTTCCATCTCCCACTGATTCCCAGTGTATCATGCACAGCATGTCCGCCCGCCCCCACCCCCACACCACCAAAGACCAGCTCTGCCCTACAGTAGGCCCTGTCTCCCTCTGGCTCCCCCCCCCCCGCCTCCTTGCCACCTTCCAGTGACCAGTGGGCACTGCCAAGGTGCCTGGTGGGCAGTGCCAGGGTGCCTGGTGGGCAGTGCCAAGGTGCCTGGTGGGTAGTGCCAGGGTGCCAGGCTGACAGTGCCCAAGGGATAACTCCTGCCCCTGACCTCCTGAGGGGGGAACTCGGTGGCCTCTGTCCCCTGATCGTGCCCGTTGGTGGGAACATTCTCCCAGCTTGGGAGGGGGTTGGAGGTGGGGGGTGGGGGGGCGGGGTGGTGGTGGAGGGGGGCAGGTAGACACTGGCTGACCCAGAGACTACCGTCCCGGATCCATTGAACACATGGAAATGAGAATTTCGATGTGTAATCAGCCCCGCGCCCCTGTTCCTGCGCCAGGCTGATCATGTGGAAAAACACGGCCTGGGAGATTCACGTCTGCCCGGAAGCCAGACGCGGTTCCTGCTACAGACCCCCTGCTGATGCTTTCCTGGCCCCCTGCATTAGAACATAGAACATAGAACACTACAGCACAAACAGGCCCTTCGGCCCACGAGTTGCGCCGATCACATCAACACCTACCAACCTACAGACCTATCTATAACCCCCAATCCCATTAGATCCCATATACTCATCCAGAAGTCTTTTAAAAGACCCCAGCGAGTTCGCCTCCACCACCACTGACGGCAGCCGATTCCATTCACTCACCACCCTCTGAGTGAAAAACTTACCCCTAACATCACTTCTGAACTTCCCTCCCCGCACCTTAAATCTGTGTCCTCTCGTAGCGACCATTTCAACCCGGGGAAATAGCCTCTGAGAATCCACCCTATCTATTCCTCTCAACATTTTATAAACTTCTATCAGGTCGCCTCTCAACCTTCGTCTCTCCAGGGAAAAGAGTCCCAGCTCCCTCAACCTAACTTCATAAGGCATGCCTCCCAGTCCAGGCAACATCCTTGTAAATCTCCTCTGCACCCTCTCAATACCCTCTCCTATGCATTACTCGAGCAGGGTGGGAGAATTACCCCTCCATTGAGTTATTGGAGGGTGCCTGAACTACAGGGTTATACCTACCAGGCGATCAGCTCTGACAAAGGGTCATCCAGACCCGAAACGTTGGCTCTGTTTTCTCTCTCCATAACCGCTGTCAGACCTGCTGAGATTTTCCAGCAGTTTCTGTCATCGTACAAGGTTCTCCCGTCCAGGAGGAGCTGGGATTATTACTTTGGGAAATCTAAGGCCAATGGGTGATTTGACCGAGTGGATATGGAATGTTTCCACTTGTTGGGAAGAGCGACATTCCGGACTATTGATGGTCACCAAGAATCCCAACAGGGGAATTGGAAGAGGGTTCTTGGTGGTGAGAATGTGGGCCTCACTACCGGAGGGGGTGGTGGAGGTGAATGGTACAGCGGAGGGGGAGTTGGACGGTGATTGGTTTAGATATAAAAGATGGGAAGTAGCTTGAGTGGAGGGTAAATACTAGCATGGATTGGCTGGGCCGAATGGCCTGTTCTCTCTAACCTCAGGAATCCCTTTCCCTCTCGGAGTAACACACACACTCTGGGGAGGTTCCTGGGATCAGGGTGCAATGGAGTTCCGCCCTCCCCCCCCGCCGTGCCGGGATACGAGGGGCCATTCCGCTGCCTCAATCCCTGGTTCCGGAACTTTCTACAATGCTGAAATGTGTTGCCTCGTTTCCCCAGGACCTCACCATGGAAACGGAACTGGAGGCTGTGAACGGGAAGAGTGTGAAAGCCCTCGACGTGTTCGCCCACGCACTGAGATACTTCCGGAAGCACGCCTTAAAGGTCAGTTAGGAGGCTACAGTGGGCCGAACCCTGCCCTTTCACACCAGGGCCCCGCTGGGGACGCTTGCCAGCTTGGGGGGTGTTCGGATTCTCCGGATCCCGCTGTGGTAGCGTGGCCCCTTTAAGGAGCGATCCTTGGTGGTCACATGATCAGACTGGTCCCTATGGAGAGACCATGTGGGAAGCCTGGCCAATCGGGAGCGCGGGTGCGTGTCCTGGGATGTAGAGGACTCTCAGTTGGAGCCAGGCAGGAGAGGCGTGGACCTGCGTGTATGTTCATGTCAGACCCTTCATCGCTATAGATATGTTATTAGTTTAATAAACCTTCTCTTGTTGGAGCCACAATTCTCCTGCCTTTTCCCCATAACCCCTGATCCCCTTATTAATCAAGAACCTACCTATCTCTGTCGTAAAGACACTCAATGACCTCCACAACCTTCTGTGGCAAAGAGTTCCACGGATTCCCCACTCTCTGGCTGAAGAAATTCCTCCCCATCTCTGTTTTAACGGATCATCCCTTTAACCTGAGGTTGTGCCCTCTGGTTCTAGTTTTTTGTACTAGTGGAAACACCCTCTCCACATCCGCTCTCTCCAGGCTTCACAGTATCCTGTAAGTTTCAATAAGATCTCCCCCTCACCCTTCTAAACTCCAACAAGTACAGACCCAGAGTCCTCAACTGTTCCGCATAGGATAAGCTCTTCATTCCAGGGATCATTCTTGTCAACATTCTCTGGACCCCTTCCAAGGTCAGCACATCCTTCCTCAGATATGGGACCCAAAACTGCTCACAATATTCCAAATGGGGTCTGACCAGTGCCTTATACAGCCTCAGAAGTACATCCTGCTCTTGTATTCTAGCCCTCTCGACATGAATGCTAACACTGCATTTACCTTCCTAACTCCGACTGAACCTGCACGTTAACCTGAAGAGAATCTTGACCAATGACTCCCAAGTCCCTTTCTGTTTCTGATTTCCTGAGCATTCTCCCATTTAGAAAACAGTCCCTGCCTCCATTCCTCCTTCCAAAGTGCAGGACCTCACACTTTTCCACATTGTATTCCATCTGCCACTTCCTTGCCCACTCTCCTAACCCGTACAAGTCCTTCTGCAGCCCACCATTACTACCTGTCCCTCTACATATCTTTGTATCAGCTGCAAACTTAGCAACAGTGCCTTCAGTTCCTTCCTCCTAATCGTTAGTATATATTGTGAAAAGTTGTGATCCCAGCACAGACCCCTGAGGCACACTACTAATCACCGGCTGCCATCCTGAGAAAGACCCCTTTATCCCCACTCTCTGCCAGGCAGCCAATCCTCTATCCATGCCAGGATCGTACCCTTAACACCATGGACTCTTAACTTGTTTAACAGTCTCCTGTGCGGCACCTTGTCAAAGGATTTCTGGAAATCTAAATAAATCACATCCACTGGTTCTCCTTTATCTAACTTCCTTGTTACCTCCTCAAAGAACTCTAACAGATTTTTCAGACATGACCTCTTCTTGACAAAGCCGTGCTGACTCAGTTCTACTTTATCATGCACTTCCAAGTACTCTGCAATCTCATCTTTAATAATGGACTCTGAAATCTTGTCAATGACTGAAGTCAGGCTAACTGGCCTATAATTTCCCATCTGCTGCCTCCCTCCCTTCTTAAACAGTAGTGTTACACTGGCTGCTTTCCAGTTCTCTGGGACCCTCCCTGTCTCCAGTGATTCCTGAAAGATCACCACCAATGCCTCCACAATTTCCACAGCTCTCTCTTTTAGAACCCTGGGGTGTAGTTCATCCGGTCCAGGTGATTTATCCACCTTCAGACCCCTCAGTTTCTCCAGAACCTTCTCCTTGGTGATGACCACTACTCTCCCCTGGGCTCCCTGACTCTCCTGGAGCTCTGGCATCCCACTGGTGTCTCCCACTGTGAAGACTGAAGCAAAGTAACTATTCAGTTCCTCTGCCATTGCTTTGTTTCCTATTATTGCATCTCCAGCCTCGATTTCCAGTGATCCAATGGCTATTTTTGCCTGTCTCTTACCTTTTATATATTGGAACAAACTCGTCCTGTCTTCTTTGATATTACTGGATAGCTTACACTCATATTTCGTCATCTCCCCCCTTATTGCGTTTTTTAGTTGTCCTCTGCTCGCTTTTAAAGACTTCCTAATCCTCTGGCTTCCCACTAACCCTCACCACTTTGTCTGCTTTTTCTTTTGCTTTTATTGCTGTCCTTGACTTCCCTCATCAGTCGTGGATGCCTCGTCCTCCCCTTAGCATGTTTCCTCCTCCTCGGGATGAATTTCTGTTGTATGTCCCGAATAACTCTCAAACTCCTGCCATTGTTTTTCCACTGTCTTCCCTGCTCGGTTCCCTTTCCAATCAACTCTGCCCAGCTCCTCCCTCATGTCTCTGTAGTTACCTTTATTTAATTGTAATACCGTTACATCCGATTCCAGCTTCTCCCCTTCAAACTGCAGGGTAAATTCTATCATATTGTGGCCACTGCTCCCTAAGGTTTCCCTAATGAGTTATCTCCAAACTGACAACACCCATCTATTCAGCTCTGAGTGAGCGATATGGTCAGGGTGGTTGTGTGAGATTGACATATGGATGTATGAGTTGACCCTACACCAATAATCATTTGTTCTCTGTGCTGTGTGAGCTACTTTCCGTATCCTCCTCTGGAACAGTCTATATTTGTGCGTTAACAGGAGCTGAACGACCAGTTCTCGATCGCGCTGGACACTGACGATGTGCGCTGGGTAATCACCGTACCAGCAATCTGGAAACAACCAGCCAAACAATTCATGAGGGAAGCTGCATATCTGGTGAGGAACGATAGCACGTCAACAGTCACTGCTTAATTCAGACAGAAAAATCAGAGAGAAAAATCAAAGACAGGAATCGGGGAGGGATATCAAATAAATCAGAAAGAGAAATCATTGAAATCAAATAGAGAAATCAGCGAGACATCAGAGAGAGATATCAGAGAAATCAGAGAGAGAAATCAGACAGAGCAATCAAAGAAATCAGAGACAGAAATCAGAGAGAGAAGTCAGAGAAATCAGAGAGAGAAATCAGAGAAGCAGTTGAGGCTACCTCATTGAATGTTTTTAAGGCAAGGATAGATAAATTTTTGAACAGTAAAGGAATTAGGGGTTATGGTGAGCGGGTGGGTAAGTGGAGCTGAGTCCACAATAAGATCAGCCATGATCTTGTTGAATGGCGGGGCAGGCTCGAGGGGCCAGATGGCCTATTCCTGCTCCTAGTTCTTATGTTCTTATGAGAGAAATCAGAGGTTGAATATAGAGAGAGTTGGCAGACAGCAATAACAGAGAGAAATCAAAGAGGTCAGAGAGGTGAACAGAGAGAGAGAGTTAGCATACAGTGATACCACAGAGAGAGAGATCGTTGAGAGAGAATCTCTCATTGAGATCATTGAGAGGTCTCTGGCTATGAGTGGATTTGATCATATGAAAGTGGGGTGGATGATAGAAATCCAGCTGACAGGGTATATTATTGATATTTGCTAGATAATGCATGTGGGATAGTAACAGTAACGGCAATGTGATCAGACTCAATATCTGTTTCTCTCTCTCTTTCTGTCTCCTTCCTTCTCTCTCCCACTGTCTTTCTGTCTGTCTCTCTCTACTGTCTATCCCTCTCCATCTATCTCCCTTTCTCCCTCCTCTGTCTTTCTCTCTTCTGTCTCACCTCTCTCCCACTGTTCCTGTCTCTCTCTCTCACACCCTATCTCTTCCTCTGTCTGTTTTTCTTCCTCTCTCTCTCTCTCTCCATTTCTCTCTGCCCTCTCTCTCTCTTTCTCTGCCCTCTGTTTGCCACTCCCTGTTTTTCTCTTTCTTTCTGTCTCAACCTTTCTTTCTCCCCCACCTACTATCTCTGTCTCCCTCTGTCCCTCTGTTCCTTTCTCCCTCACCGTCTCTCTCTCTCTCCCTCTCCCTGCATGTCTCTCTCTCTCATTCCATCCTTCTCCACTGTCTTTGTCGCTCTCCCTCTGCTCCTCTCTCCCTCTCTCTCTCTCTCTCTCACGCTCTGTCTATCCGTGTCCAGGCTGGCTTAGCCTCTCGTGAGTATCCGGAGCAGTTGCTTATCGCCCTGGAACCAGAGGCAGCTTCGATCTACTGCAGGAAGCTCCGACTCCACCAACTCATCGAGCTAAGCGGGAACGAGGTGACCAATGGATACAGACCGGACAATCCCATCGTGTCCAGCTTCCGACAAGGTCAAACTCTTCATCAAAACTCCTCATTTCACCAACTGCCCACAAATCCCAGCAGCACAGGCACCCAGAGGTGTGAAACC
Organism: Carcharhinus amblyrhynchos; assembly: GCF_965287045.1. Taxonomy (NCBI): domain Eukaryota; kingdom Metazoa; phylum Chordata; class Chondrichthyes; order Carcharhiniformes; family Carcharhinidae; genus Carcharhinus; species Carcharhinus amblyrhynchos. The sequence goes on along the minus strand of NC_137324.1, from coordinate 6,378,330 downwards.
ATTCAAACGTTCCAGCACCTCACACAGGGGGACAGAGAGAGAGAGACAGAGAGAGACACAGAGAGAGAGACAGAGACACAGAGGGAGGGAGAGACACAGAGAGAGAGAGACAGGGAGAGACACAGAGAGAGAGAGACAGAGAGAGAGACAGAGACACAGAGAGAGGGAGAGACACAGAGAGAGAGAGACAGGGAGAGACACAGAGAGAGAGAGACAGAGACACAGAGAGAGGGAGAGACACAGAGAGAGAGAGACAGGGAGAGACACAGAGAGAGAGAGAGAGAGACAGGGAGACACAGAGGGAGAGACAGGGAGAGGGAGAGACAGAGAGAGAGACACAGAGAGGGAGAAGGAGAGAGAGAGACAGAGGGAGAGACACAGAGAGAGGGAGAGACAGAGAGGGAGAGAGACAGACAGACAGAGAGAGAGAGAGACAGAGAGAGAGACACACAGAGGGAAAGAGACAGAGAGAGAGACACACACAGAGAGGGAGAGACAGAGAGAGAGAGAGACAGACAGAGAGAGAGACAGACAGACAGAGAGACACAGAGAGGGAGAGACAGACAGGGAGAGACACAGAGAGACAGAGAGAGAGAGACAGAGAGAGAGACAGAGAGAGAGACACAGAGAGGGAGAGACACAGAGAGAGAGAGACACAGAGAGGGAGAGACAGACAGGGAGAGACACAGAGAG